>NC_091950.1:93180059-93350059 GCF_031021105.1 Erythrolamprus reginae | reverse complement strand
TTTGCACCCTGAAATAAGTATATGTTTGTGCGTGTGTGTATTATAAATAAGTTAACTCAAGGCAGAAAATATATTTCCCGAACGCCATCACTCCACTAAACAAATAATTCCCTCAACACTGTCAGACTTTCTACTAAATCTGCACTTCTATTCTACTAGTTTTTCCTCATCATTCCTATCACCCATTTCCTCCCATGTTGACTGTATGACTGTAACTTGTTGCTTATATCCTAAGATTTTTATTAATATTGCTTCTTCATTGCTTATTTGACCCCTATGACAATCAATAAGTGTTGTACCACATGATTCTTGACAAATGTATATTTTCTTTTATGTACGCTGAGAGCATATGCACCAAAACAAATTCCTTGTGTGTCCAATCACACTTGGCCAATGAAATTCTATTCTATTCTACACCTAATACTCCTTCCCCTTTCTATTTTCCCCATCGCAACCTCTGAAGTAGGTTGGACTGAGAGAGAGTGATTGGTCCACTGAAGTCACCACACTGGCTTTCATACATAAGGCAGGACCACATTCACAGTCTCCTGGTTTCTGAAGTCTAGTTATCCTTTGTAAATTAGAGGAGACAACCTGGATTATGTGAACCAACAGTAGTTGGACTTGATGTACAGCACCTTCATTTCTTTAATTTGTCAGCAATACAACCAAGCATTTTGTTCAAAAGATCCAGATTCAGGGAGAGCCACAGGTTGAGTCAGAGGAGTCCAAGTGAAATCCATGACTATGTGATCAAAATCCCAGTTATTTTATATATTTGGCTCACATATTGCCATTTAGATTATGGGCAGCCCATAGACCAGTGGTTCTCAACCTTTCTAATGCTGCGACCCCTTAATACTGTTTCTCTTGTTGTGGTGACCCCCAACCATAGGTCTAGCGCCAGTTCTAACAACAGAGCTTTAAGCTGATTGGCAGGAAGGTCAGAGGGATACCCCCAATGTAAACGCCTGATTGATCGGATTGTAAAAATATGTCCCAAGGCGCCAGAATAGAAGCTTTAGTTCCTAACACCATGGGAAATTTGTCTTTTCCCAGCGTCTTAGGCAACCTCTGTGAAATGGTCATTCGACCCCCAAAGGGGTCCCGACCCCTAGGTTGAGAACCACTGCCATAGATGAATAAAGTAATACATATTAAAAAAACATATTTAAAAAAGAGACTTTGATCACATGTTCATGATTGCTGTATGTTGAAATTTGATGAAAGAGTTCACACGACAAGAGAACAGAAATGTTTTGTTCTCTTTGGGTATACCAAAAACGATTTGCAAAGCGTGGTACTCTCTCTCAAAGAAGAAACACCGGACAGAAGCTAAAAGGCAGGTTAATATACCTATTACAAAAACCTTCCAATCCTCTGCTAGCTAATATAGCATGGTGACCTATCACATTGATATACACAATTCCTGTCTAAATATGGTGTACATCCTGTTTATTTTCTCCTAAAGGTGAATATTACCTTATATGGTTTATCATATGCCCTAAACAATAACGAGTTGTGTAAACAGTCCTTTCCACAAGAGTAGCAGACACTTATCTTCCTAAAACAAAACAGAATACCCTACGAAAGCAGACTATCAATCCTAGGTCTAGAAAGCTTAGAACTACGTCGCCTAAAACACGATCTAAGTATTGCCCACAAGATCATATGCTGCAACGTTCTACCTGTCAATGACTACTTCAGATTCAATCGCAACAAGACAAGAGCACGCAACAGATTCAAACTTAATATTAACCGCTCCAAACTTGACTGTAAAAAATATGACTTCAGCAACTGAGTTGTCGAAGCGTGGAGCTCATTACCTGACTCAGTAGTGTCAACCCCTAACCCCCAACATTTTTCCTTAGACTATCCACGATTGACCTCTCCAGGTTCCTTAGAGGTCAGTAAGGGGCGTGCATAAGTGCACCAGTGTGCCTTCCGTCCCCTGTCCAATTGTCTCTCCTTATCTCATTTATCTTTTCTTCCTTTCAAATATGTTCACCTATACTTTTATATCTTTTCTTCTATTCTTTTCTTTATTTATATTATTACATATCTATTCTCTTCAATGTGTATTATGTATTGGAGTAAACAAACAAACAAACAAACAAACACACACACACACACATACATACATACATAACATTTATCTTCCTAAAACAAAAGCTAAGCCATTTTATACACAATGGATTTTCCCTTCAATTGCCATCTTGACTTTTTCACCCAACCCTGGGAGCATTTCTGTAAGACCTTTTTGTGTTCCTAAATGTTTCAGAACATCAATATTTTTGGTTTCTTTCATTCCTTTTAAGCCTTGCATTGAAGGAGTACAGACTTTTTTCCCCTCTTAACATGTATTTGCTTTCAGAGGCAGCATCAAAAGTACTTTTCTCAAGCATATAATCCAAACAGGGCTACACTGCAATCCTTTCAGTGTTATTCTCCACTGTGCCTGTTTACTCTCTTACAATCCCTTCCTCTCCAATAAACATAAAACCAGATACAGTATTTGTCTTGCTAATCACCTAAGTATTGGGGTGATCATTCTAAAGGTTGAGGAGAAAGGAAAATGGCTATAAGATTATCCTGCCAATGCAGTTTCTTGTAGGTTGAATTCTGGAGACTGTCCTTGCTGTTTGGTCTCACTTAGCAGATCAAGGAGGCCCACTTCCAGATTCTGTGAGCAGGTTATTTGAGGACATTTTTTAAAAAAATAAACTTTCTCTGAAAGTTTGCTGCTGTCCTTGGTTTCCCTTGGCATTCCCATTCTTTGGTATTTCTCCTGCAAACCCTGCATTAAAAGTTACATGATTGCATGGACACAAAACTTTGGATATATAATAAAACTTACAGAGTGGGAAAAAATATTTACAATTAACTACAAAATGACACTTGCTGTATCCTACAAAATGATATACAGATGGCACCTTCCACCAGCTAGGCTTTCTAAAATGTACCCAAACATATCATCCCTATGTTGGAAATGTAAGAAGAACCAGGGAACATACTATCATCTATGGGGGACCTGTACATACGCCCAAAAATTTTGGACACAAATCAAAATAATAATGGACCAAGTCATATTGACAAAGATCACAACCAAACCAGAACTGTTCCTTCTAGGCATTTTTAGACAGAAACTAAACAAAGAAGACAGATACCTTATTATTCAAATACTAACGGCCGCCAGACTAACATACGCACAACATTGGAAAAAAGAAGACACCCCAACAAACTTAACCATTATTAGTAAAATTATGGAATGTGCTGAACTATCAAAAATAACAATGATAATACAAAACAAAAACGATTCAGAGTTCTACAAGGCCTGGGAGAAATGGTTCAGATGGTTATCTAACTTCAAAAACAATAAAACAAAAATCAATTAAAATCTCTTAATATAAATAAAAATAAAAATATACACAACAGAGATTCGGACCAAAATCAGTACAATTCCTCTCTGAGTTCAATCCACTTGATAACTACTAATAACCTACTAATATCATAACCCACAAATACCTCTTACTCATAAAAATAACAAACATAATCAAATTAAGTCGTCACAATGCATATTCCTGCTAGTTTGCAGGTACTACCACCCCCTCTCTCTCTTTCTTTCTTTTCTTCTTTCTTTTTTTCTTTTTCTCTTTCTTTTCTTTTCTATCCCACTTCCAACTACCTTTCCTTTCCATGTCACCCCTGAACTACTAAATACTATAGATATAAGATTATTCAAATAAGAATATTGAATACAAAATAATTACCTATAGACAAATATTTGGAATGTATATACAACAATATATATAAACTACTGTATAAAAATATTGTTTACCCCATCCCTCTCCTACTTCTCTTTTTGTATTCCCATTCCCCCTTCCCATTTTTAATAAACTAATAAAGTATATTTTTTAAAAAAGTTACACAAATTAGCAGTAACATTTTTAAAACAAAAGTTGAACTGCTTTTACAACAAAAATCATTGAAACTTTTTATAGTGGGACTTTGTAAATTGCCTGCTTCTTTCTTTTCCATATCTGTCGCCAGACTTAACAGCCTATATTTACATTAATCTGTTTATTGATTGCAGCAATCAGCTTCAAACCAGCCCCTTCAAATCTGTATTACTGTCATCTGTAGCCCACATGACTCATACGTTTCTATGGGAGAACTTTGAAAAGCATATCATTGCTGATTCTATATTCATGCTAGCATATGTTTTTAAAAATAAAGATTTGTTGGAAAAGTATTGTGTTTGAAAAATCGTTTATTCTGATGCTAGAAAACATAATTTCATATATATGGGTCGTCCTTATTTAACAACCAGTCATTTTACAACCATTCGAACTTGCAATATTCACAGAACAGTGCTTTACAATCTATAAAGACCTGCCAGCCATCATAAATATTTGTGCTGTTCCCCTCTCCCCATAGTCACTAGACTGCATGTTAGCTGGGTCAGTTCTAAGACTGTTATGCTTTCCACAGTCATATGATTACGATTAGCAATGCTTTCTGCCAGTTGTTGGTAAAAAAAACACCTGGGTTTACTTAACAGTCTCTGTAAAAAAGTCCAGAAAACTACATCTGCTTAGATAGAAACATAGAAACATAGAAGATTGATGGCAAAAAAAGACCTCGTGGTCCGTCTAGTCTGCTCTTATATTATTTCCTGTATTTTATCTTAGGATGGATATATGTTTATCCCAGGCATGTTTAAATTCAGTTACTGTGGATTTACCAACCACGTCTGCTGGAAGTTTGTTCCAAGCATCTACTACTCTTTCACTAAAATAATATTTTCTCAGGTTGCTACTGATCTTTCCCCCAACTAACCTCAGATTGTGCCCCCTTGTTTGTCTGTTCACTTTCCTATCAAAAACACTTCCCTCCTGAACCTTATTTAACCCTTTAACATATTTAAATGTTTTGATCATGTCCCCCCTTTCCCTTCTGTCCTCCAGACTATACAGATTGAGTTCATTAAGTCTTTCCTGATACATTTTATGCTTAAGACCTTCCACCATTTTTGTAGCCCGTCTTTAGAAACTGTTCAATTTTATCAATATCATTTTGTAGGTGTGGTCTCCAGAACTGAACACAATATTCCAAATGTGGTCTCACCAGCACTCTATAAAGCGGGATCACAATCTCCCTCTTCCTGCTTGTTATACCTCTAGTGATGCAGCCAAGCATTCTACTTGCTTTCCCTACTGCCTAACCGCACTATGCACCCATTTTGAGACTGTCAGAAATCACTACCCCAAATCCTTCTCTTCTGAAGTTTTGTGATTTATACCTACAATGTGATTTACAATTGCAATGACTTACAACTGTAATTCTGGACTGAATTATGTCATAAATCAAGGACTATCTGCATGTTGGCCTAATTTACAGGTAATCCCCGGGTTATGAGCATTCCCTTAGTGAACGTTCGAAGTTATGCGAAGTTAAGCGTCCCCTAGTGTTTGTGTACAAGTTCCAAAACTACGAATCTTGCAGAGCACTACAGCAGTTGTTTGCCCTTACGAACAACCATGGAGGCTCTGCAACATTCATCCTGAATGTTGCTGTCCAAAATGGTGTTTCCGAGGGGTGGATCCCCTCCTATGGTGCTTCGTTCGGGCTTCCAGAGGCCTCATCTGGCACGTTGCAGGCCAAAATGGAGATTCCATGGCCCTCAGAAACTCCATTTCAGCCTGTAATAAGTTAGGGAAAGCCTGCGGAAAGCCAAACAGAACATCAGAGGTCCGGATTAATAATAATAATTATAATAATAATAATTTATTAGATTTGTATGCCACCCCTCTCGGAAGACTTGGGGTGGCTCACAACAACAATAAACAATGCAGTACAAATCCAATAATTAAAACTATAGCTAAAAACCCACTATTGTTAAAAACAGTCAATACTACCCAATTATAGTCACACATAAATCTTACTGGTCAAAAAGTGATACATCAATTATCCCATGCCTTGCAACATAGATAGGTCTTCAGAGTCTTGTGGAAGGCACGGAGGATGGGGGCACTTCAAATCTCCAGAGGGAGTTGATTCCAGAGGGCCGGGGCCACCACAGAGAAGGCTCTTATCCTGGGTCCCGCCAGACGACATTGTTTAGTCGAGGGGACCTGGAGAAGGCCAACTCTGTGGGACCTAATCGGCCGCTGGGATTCATGCAGCAGAAGGCAGTCCCATACGATTAGGCATTTCATTGAGTCAGAGAAATCTTGGGTAGTCTTAGGCAGTTGGCCTGTCCCATCAGTAGTCCCCTCCATGGCTTTCCCACCCTGAAATGCCTCATGTGCATTTAATGAACCACAATTTTGATTAGCAAATGAGTGGGCAAGGGAGAGTGGACTAGTTTAGAGCTGAGCACAGACTCAGAGCTGCAAAGCTAAGCCATGTCCAGGCTCCTTGCTGTCTCCTTCCTTCTTACTGTTTCAGTTTCCAAACAGCACTCAATTCTCTCACACACTGACTAGATGCTAGCCAGATGAATACCAATGGATGCTGGTAGGCAGAGGCAGATTTTTTCCCTTATTTCTCTCTCCCAAAACTAAGGTTTATCTTATACATGGAATGTCTTGTACTTCAAAAAATATGGTGTGTATTTGGCCTGCAAACACCCAGAGAACCATTAGATGGTAAAAAGGAGATACAGAAAATTTAATTCTTTGCTGTCATTTAGTAGTCATAGAAACATAGAAACATAGAAGTCTGACGGCAGAAAAAGATCTCATGGTCCATCTAGTCTGCCCTTATACTATTTTCTGTATTTTATCTTAGGATGGATATATGTGTATCCCAGGCATGTTTAAATTCAGTTACTGTGGCTTTATCTACCACGTCTGCTGGAAGTTTATTCCAAGGATCTACTACTCTTTCAGTAAAATAATATTTTCTCATGTTGCTTTTGATCTTTCCCCCAACTAACTTCAGATTGTGTCCGCTTGTTCTTGTGTTCACTTTCCTATTAAAAACACTTCCCTCCTGGACCTTATTTAACCCTTTAACATATTTAAATGTTTCGATCATATCCTCCTTATTTTTCCAGCACAGATTATATAGTCCTACTGTTTATACAGAGTAGTTCATGGTTGGCCACTAAACTAGGCCATTTGCTGTACCCCAGCCTTTAATTCTTCCCATCTTTTCTTTCACTTGGCACTTAAGGCCCTGCATGACATACAGTTACAAGAAATTTTGAGAGGAAATGGTCAAAAGGAACTGTTTAATAATGATTTCAATAATCCATACAAAATTGCTTGCCCTATCAGTTGTATGATGGATAATAAAGCCAGTCATGCATTTTAAAAGGCCAGAAGGATAAAATAAAAACCATTACAAATAGGCAAAGGTCAATCCTGGATAGGCTGTTTTTTAGCAATAAGTCCTTCAAATGTCAAAACTTGCAGTCTTCATTATTAAATGAAATGCCTACTGAAATTAATAAGGAAGAATGACAGCAGACAACACAATCCTGACCACATGCCGAATTTGTGTGTGTGTGTGTGTGTGTGTGAAGTGTGTTATGTTGGCATAAGCACAGGATCCTGAGAAGGGCCTTTTGTATACACCCCTTCGTTTTGAATTAGAGATTTTGACCTGCCACAATTAGAATAGTACTGTGGGAATTAGGGAGGAATGGTTGCATGAGAGGGAAAGATACTAGCCGCAACAAATTCTTTCCAGAGATTCAAGGTCATCCTTTGTTCAGCACCAGCCGGAAGTACAAGGGAGGATCATGGATGTTGAGAGAACTGGAGTGGTCCATATGATGAACTTGTAGGTGTGGGGACGAGGGATAAACCTTAACTTAGGTGAAGAACTGTACATTTAGTAAACTTAGTATCAGTTTGACTACCGTTTGTAAGCAACATGGCTCTGTTAATAAATTGGAACTTGGAAGAAGGCCAAGATTTGGACTCTGATTTATTTCTCAGATGTTATTTGGAATGCTGACAAATACATTAATTGGTAGGTTGTGATGTAGCAAGGAGATTATTAGAATTTCTAGGATTAATTGGCTGCCTTATCTTCAAAGCTTCAGGTGTTTGCCTTGAATTGGCTGTTCTTTAGCACCACCCAAGTACATGTTGTCAGGTTTCCAAGTGATGAAACCCATCCAAAAAAAAGAGAGCAGAGTCCATCTTCAAAATAATTCATTTTATTTAGGTAGACATCAAATTGGCAAAGTCTAGTGTAATTCTAGATCTGACCCAAACGGGAATTACACCATATAATATTGTAAGTTAGAAACACCCTATCAAAGTCACATTCTCCAATAGCACTCAATCCACATTAACCAGCGTCTTCAATCTCACCAGGACTGTTCCCACAGGAAAGTAGATCACTTATCCAAAACAAATCCCACTATCTATTTGTTCCTTCCCCTTGCCCCCTTAAGAATTTGGTGAGCCTGAACATCCCCCTAAGAAAGAGAAATTAAAGGAAAAAATGAGTATATATTAGAGAACTAAATAACATGGTTCAGGGTTCGACACATGGGTAACTTAATGAATGTCATGGCTATGAACAGTGGTTGTGCCCCCAGAAACAATTGTTGACCCCCTCGTAAGTGAATATGCCATACAATCAATCAATTAATAAGTGGGTGGGATCTATAAAATTTTATTACTCTTGATTTAATAATAATAATAATTTCTTAGATTTGTATGCCGCCCCTCTCCGAAGACTCGGGGTGGCTCACAACAATAATAAAAGACAATATAACAGTGAAACAAATCTAATATTAAAAGAAAAAGATTTAATTAATTTCCTTTAATGTGCAGAAAGAATGTATGTTGATATATAGCAGCGTTTTGGATCATTGGATTCGAGGTTTTATAGCTTTCTTACTAAGGGGCGAAACAACAAAATGCATCACATTCCTTGGTTTTTTGTTTTTCAGGTTTTCTACTCACTGTTTCTACCAACTGTGTTTCTGGCTGTTCTTCAACATTCAGGATTCCTATATTTTTAACACGTTATTTTTACTATATGATGTCATATGACTTCTTGGTAGAAAGGAATAGGGCATCTGATGAGGGCCTCCTCCCTCATACCTCGCTGTGGCTAGTAAGGGGCCAACAAAGTCAGCCTTCCCCAGATCCCGTCTGCCAAACAATGTCAGTTGACGGAATCTCGGGGAAAAGCTTTCTTTTTTTAAAAAAATACATGTATATATTTTATTAAATTTTCTTAAAATAGACAAAACTGACAAACATACATTTAACATGAAAGTGGGATTGTATCTTCCCCGCTTATTCTTGAAGTAAAATTTCAATACAAAAAAAGAATACATTCAAAAAAGTTTAAAATCAACTTATTACTTTAAATGAAAAGAAGAAATTTGTTTAACTTTTTATGTTAAATCTTCATACATTGTAATTCATAACTCTTAAATCTTATCCCTAATAAGTCTAACATAACACTTAAATCCTATCTCTACTAATACAATACTATTATTTATTTATTTATTTATTTTTACTGTTAATGTTAATATTTCTTCTTGTTTATCCATATACAGTGGTACCTCGAGATACGAGTTTAATTCGTTCCGGACCTGGGCTCTTAAGTCGAGCAGCTCTTATCTCGAACGACTTTTCCCCATAGGAATTAATGTAAATAATTTTAATTGGTTCCAGCCCTCAAAAAACTCACAAAGTTAGTCTAAATTATGCAGAAAGACAAGTTTTTAATGAAGAAATGTACATGTACATATAAATGAATAATGAAGTTTCTTTCACTTAACTTGTAAACTTTCTTAAACTTTTAAATTTACATATGTTCAACTTCTCTGCCACCCAATCCTGTAGGACAGAGGTCCCCAACCCTTTTTGCACCAGGGACCGGCTTTAAGCGATCAAGAGAGGAATGGGTGAATGAATGGACGGAGGGTGGGAAGGAAGGAAGGAAGGAAGGAAAGAGGGAAGGGACAGGAACAGAGGAAGGAAGCAAGGAAACTTATGAAAGGGGAGAGTAAGAGAGGAATGAGTGAAGGGAGGGAGGGAGGGAAGAAGGTGGGAAGGAGAAAGAAAAGAAGAAATAGAGGAAGGGAAGGTAAAAGAGAGAAAGAAAAAGAGCTAACTTCCGCGTTCAGCTTCAGGAGACAGCTGCGAAGCCGCGCGCGTGTTTTAAAAGGTTGCAGCCGGCCTGGGGGGCTCGGGGGGGGGTGCTGGCAAGCCCCCCAGGCCGGCTGCAAGCACCCCCCGAGCCCCCCAGGCCAGCTGCAACCTTTTAAAACACGCGCGCCGCTTCGCAGCTGTCTCCTGAAGCCGAACGCGGAAGTTAGCGTTCGGCTTCAGGAGACAGCTCCTTGGCGCTCGTATCTCGAATTTGGGCTTGTAAGTAGAACAAAAATATCTCTCCCCTCCCAGCTCTTATCTCGAGTTGCTCGTAAGTAGAGCAGCTCTTATGTCGGGGTTCCACTGTATACACTTTGTTCCATATCTCATAAAATTCTGTTTCTTCTTGATCTTTTAACCATCTTGTCATCATATCCATTTCAGCGCAATCTAATATTTTTTTAATAACTTCCTCTTCTTTGGGGATGTTTTTCCCTTTCCAATTTTGCGCATATATTATCCTGGCCACGGTCAAAATATGAATAACTAAATGTAAAATTTCTTTCTTATATTTCTGATTGGTTATACCCAGTAAGTAAAATTCCTGGGTTATTTCTATCTCCTGTTTTACTATTTCTTTTATTATTCTTTCTATCATTTTCCAGTAAAGCTTAGCTTTGCTACACATCCACCATTGATGGTAATAGGAACCTATTTCCTTCTTACATTTCCAGCATAGTGGAGATGTCTTTGGGAACATTTTTGCTATCCTATTTGGTGGGAGGTGCCACCTATAGAACATTTTAATTTGATTTTCTTTTAGGGAAACTGATTTTGTCATTTTCCAATTTGAAATCCAAACATTTTCCCATGTATCTATATCTATTTCTTTACCTTCTCGGTGGTGGCTCCAACCTTGTGGAATCAACTGCCCGCAGAGATTCACACTATCTCCTCCCTACTGGTCTTCCTGAAAGCTGGCTTTTCTAGCAGGCCAAGAATTAGGATTGGCTGTTACTACGTATGGGTTTTTTTTTAAATGATGTAGTAGTTTTTATAGTACTGTAGATTTTATTGATATATTTACTGCTTTTTAAACTTGTATTGTATTTATAACTGTTGTTAGCCACCCAGAGTCCATTTCGGAGTGAGTGACATATAAATGCAACAAACAAACGAACAAACAAACACTAAATATGTTAAAGCAGTGTTTCTCAACCTTGGCCGTTTGAAGATGTGTGGACTTCAACTCCCAGAATTCCCCAGCCAGGAGCGCTGGCTGGAGAATTCTGGGAGTTGAAGTCCACATATCTTCAAACGGCCAAGGTTGAGAAACACTGTGTTAAAGAGAAGAAGTTCCATGTTGAAATACTGTCAACTCCTGGGCATTGTATACTTGCAGATAATGTTTGAGGTGTCATAAGACAGGCCTGTTTAAGTTTCACTCAGCTGAAGGCAGCCATGCTGACTGGAGGCGATCTTCTTTATGCCAACCATAGCATCTGGAAGATTGTAAACTGGAATGTAAGGGAAGTACATTATTAAGCAATGAAATAAATACCGGTATAATCATAATTATTAAATTAAAGGGCTAAAATGTTTGCCAGGAAGTATAAACATCTGTCATTTGGATTACTGTGGGTACATATAAAAACAGGAACTCATAGTTTAGTGCTAGTGTCAGGACAGATTGGGGCAGCTTATAAATGTCAACATGAAATAATAAAATAAAATGTGCATGCCCCAGTTAGCAAACACAATGAAAGAATTTGGAATGAGTTTTGAAAAGGGCTGTACAACATTCTGAATTAATGTTTTTCTGCTTAAGGAAAGGCCTCCTTTGAATATGTGGTTTAACCATATCTTTATTCATTTTTATATGAACCGAAAAGCATAATTTACCTGAGTTTTTATGAGGAAAGGTTCAGGGAATTCATAAAATTTAAAGGATTTCAAAAGTTTTTGAATGTAGGATAAGTACTTTTTTATATTATTAGGACCTCATCTTGTGGGGAAATGAATATAGGGAAAAATATGAAAGAAAGTGTTGTGGTTAGCTCTGGCCCAGCTCCTGCCCCAAGGAATGTGCAAGTGGATGTGCGGGAAACATCCACATGCCGCAGCCCTGTTTTGCTCCCGATGGAATCTGCCGACGAAACCTCCTCTGACCAAGGAAGCGTGAGTGACAGGGAAGAGGGGAGTTTGGCAGACAGCACAGGAGTAGATCAATCATCTGTATCATCCCTGGATTCTGAACAAGAATTAATGACACATCCACGCATGCGTAGAGTGATGCATATGAGACAACAACAGAAGGATTATTACAAGAGAAAATGAGGCCACCTGTGGTTGAGTGGTGCTGCTGTAATTAGTGCTACAGATAAAAGTGCAGCCTGGTGTTTTAGCCTCATGGCAGTTTATCTGATTCATTGTTTCGTCAAGATCGTGGTTTTTGTGCTGTTCAAGATTGTGTGTGGACTCTCTGGACTTTAGAATTGGACTCAATTTCCCAGTTATTGGGTGAGCAATTGGATTGCATTTAACCTGTGCCTTGTGTGTACCAGAAAATCCCTTTGACATTTAAAAAGGGAGCTGTTTCTGTTTTTCGGTTTATAAAAACTTTTGGGTTTTCCTTTTATCGTGTGGTGTGTGTCTTCCTGGACTCATTACTCTGTAATTACGGGCGGTTGAAACACGCTGGCAGAACAGAAAGAAAGCAAAATATTGCACAAAGTAAAAATTTAGACTTATACAAGGGGTCGCTCAGAAAGTAATGCACCACATTTTTTTCTTCAACAATTATTTATTGAACACAATGAAACTTACACACAAGAAAGAATGATGTTTCTTCTTCACTCCCTATTTTGCCATGTAATCTCCGTCCCATTCTATGGCCTTCCTCCAGCAAGACAAAAGGGTGTGTATGCCCTGTCGGTACCACTCCTTGTTCTGGTCACGAAGCCATTTCTGCACTGTGCGAATCATCTCTTCGTCATCCCCAAAATGTCTTCCGTGACTAACCGTACTTCTGTCGACTGCAGATTCTCCATAAACTGTACACAAATGTTTGTGAATGTTCCCAAACAGTTTCTTTCTCCACAGTGAGAAATTCAATGATGACACGCTGCTTGTAATGTACATCACTTACAGACACTATTTCCAAACACTGCTGCAGCAACGCTATCTGTCTGAAAAATCGCAAAATTTGCACATACAATCCTGACAATTCAAATAATGTATTTCTAAAGCTTCACATTTGTACCATTACTGTAGCCTGAGAAAAAATGTTTTGGTGCATTACCTTACATTACAATCTGAAGTTAGTTGGGGGAAAGATCAAAAGCAACATGAGAAAATATTATTTTACTGAAAGAGTAGTAGATCCTTGGAACAAACTTCCAGTAGACGTGGTAGATAAATCCACAGTAACTGAATTTAAACATGCCTGGGATAAACATATATCCATCCTAAGATAAAACACAGGAAATAGTATAAGGGCAGACTAGATGGGCCATGAGGTCTTTTTCTGCCGTCAGACTTCTATGTTTCTATGTTTCTACCTTCTGAGTGACTCTTATATATCGTTTCATAGTGCTTTTATAGCCCTCTCTAAACAGTTTACCGAATCAGCATATTGCCCTCCCAACAATCCGGGTCCTCATTTTACCCATCTCAGAAGGATGGAAGGCTGAGTCAACCTTGAGCCGGTGGTGAGATCTGAACTGCTGAACTACAGCTAGCAGTTAGCTGAAGTAGCCTGCAGTGCTGCACTCTAACTACTGTGCCATCCCGGGGGCCTACATGAAAGCATATTACAGACAAAATAATTACCCATCACTGTGCAGGGAAAAATAATGTGGAAGTTACTTAGAACAGACTATCACAGAAATGAATGGGGGAAATAACAAACCAACGAAATATAATGATTCACGGAATGATGTAATGAAAGAAACTGGGGCTGAGAAAAAAAACATTGTCTTCAAAAATTGAGGTCGAAAGAAATATATTGCATATTGTATAAAGACAAAAAATGAGAACCGCAAAGAATATAGTGAAATAGGGTAAGACAAACTTCACACTAAAAAGTTAGAAAAAACTAATATTAACAGTGATGCTATAGGAAGGGATACAACCTATTAGAACTGTGATGTGAGGAAGGATTAAAAAAAAAGTTTGTGCTTAATGTGTGTGTGCAAGTATGCATGCCCGTACACAGCCAACATGCCCAGAAAGACCCTCACAAAGGAAGGAAAGTGACTGGCCAATTCTTTCATGGAATTTAAAAAAAATCTCCCAATGGGATGGAAGATAGTAGCCTCCAGCCAGCACTAAACATCTTGGCAGCTTTTCCTTAAATATCTCAGTCCAGACAAGATTTTTAAAAGTGGGTTAAACTAGAGTCAAGCTAGCAATAATACAGTAAGGAGTAGCTAAATGGTAGTTGCAGAAATGCCTGCTGTGTTGTTGCTTAATTCAAAGCTATGGTGGATAGACATATATAAAATATGAAAGGAGTTTTAGATACAATATATATTAGAATTGTTCTTTAGCTTCCAGATAAAAATACCACAAGAATGCATTTGGTACATTGGCAGGATATAACACTTTGTTCTGGTGAATTTATATAATAAAAACATAGAAACATAGGAGACTGACGGCAGAAAAAGACCTCATGATCCATCTAGTCTGCCCTTATACTATTTTCTGTATTTTATCTTAGGTTGGATATATGTTTATACCAGGCATGTTTAAATTAAGTTGCTGTGGATTTATCTACCATGTCTGCTGGAAGTTTGTTCCAAGGATCTACTACTCTTTCAGTAAAATAATATTTTCTCATGTTGCTTTTGATCTTCCCCCCAACTAACTTCAGATTGTGTCCCCTTGTTCTTGTGTGCACTTTCCTATAAAAACACTTCCCTCCTGGACCTTATTTAACCCTTTGACATATTTAAATGTTTCGATCATGTTCCCCCTTTTCCTTCTGTCCTCCAGACTATGCAGATTGAGTTCATTAAGTCTTTCCTGATACGTTTTATGCTTAAGACCTTCCACCATTCTTGTAGCCCGTCTTTGGACCCGTTCAGTTTTGTCAATATCTTTTTGTAGGTGAGGTCTCCAGAACTGAACACAGTATTCCAAATGTGGTCTCACCAGCACTCTATATAGCGGGATCATAATCTCCCTCTTCCTGCTTGTTATACCTCTAGCTATGCAGCCAGGCATCCTACTTGCTTTCCCTACCACCTGACTGCACTGTTCACCCATTTTGAGACTGTCAGAAACTCATAATCAGAGTATTAAGCAAAAAAAAAAAAAAGGCTGAACAGGGAAAATAATGGATGTCTTTCTCCATTAAACAAGTCCCGTAGAACAGCTCACTTTTCTGGACTCTTTGTTGAGGCAAGTCAAGTCACAGCCTGCCATTCAAGAAATCTCTTTCTTGAGATAACTATAAAATATTATCATGTATGACCTGAGAAATCTCAGCACAATAGGGCTGAGTCTCCATGCTGGATAGTATCAAACATCAGTATGCAAAACAATTTGAAGCTTAAACTTATATCCTAGCCTTAATGAAGAAGTTGCTCAACATTGTGGGAAATATAGATACTGCTCAAGAAAATAAAGGGAACAGTCAAATAACACATCCTAGATCTGAATGAATGAAAGATTCTCATTAAATACTTTGTTCTGTACAAAGCTGAATGTGCACAACAGCATGTGAAATTGATTTGTCAATCAGTGTTGCTTCCTAAGTGGATGGTTTTATTTCACAGAAGTTTGATTTACTTGGAGTTATATTGTGTTGTTTAAGTGTTCCCTTTATTTTTTTGAGCTGTGTGTGTGTGTGTGTGTGTGTATGTAACATATTTTTGCTGATAATGAAAAGGAAGGGAGACTACTATAAATCTATTTCAGACTTATTTGCCTTCATCAGGCATATATATATATTCATCAGATATGCATATATATACATATATACATATATACATATATACATACATACATACATACATACATACATACATACATACATACATACATACATACATACATATAATCTAGAGGTATATATATTAATCTAGATTAATTCTATACAGGAGACTTGTACTCTTGGAAATTGGTATTCTATTTTGGTGTCCTTCAACTCTTGTGGGACATTGTTTATAGCACTTTCCAGCTGATTAATCCTTTTCTCAAGAGAGTCAGTAACTATCTCTTTTAACTTTTTAGCCAAGGTATCCAAAATCAGTGTAATAGCATCTACTGGTTGTTCCCCACCCCCCAGGTACTCAATGGTTCTGTAATATTGTTTATTACAAAAGACAGGTTTTAAAGCAACAAGCTGTTCCAAATTAGTTACTTATTTCCTATCTGGAATCTCTAATGAATCAGGGATTTAAATTGTTATTTGCAATTTATCAGAAGCATCAGTAGCTGGGTTGGCTCTTTTTGTAAAAAGGCTGTTCTCTCTCAGTTGTTGAAAAATAAAAACAAGGTGGGAATGAATAGGATTGTTCCCACTTTAGGCCTCACAATTGATCAATCATGGGTAGTACAGAGAAAGAAGAAAAATATAATTTTTCCACATAGAAATTAAGCAGGAAGCATCTAAAATAAGATGATAGCCTCTGAAACTGACACAGGAGAAGAAAGTTTAGATCAGAATGACACCATTAAAATGTTTTGAAGTCCATCCCTTGCTTTTGAACATTCCAAGACTTAGTAAAGTAATAAAGCTCGGAGAAAAAAATAATCTTAATAAGGCAATGTTACTCATTACATAACTCATATTTCATAATAACAAATTCAGCATATAGAACTCTTCAATCCATGACTGGGGACCTCAGCCTGACTTATAAAGATATGTTTGCAAAGCTATTTTGCTAAATGTGCAACCTCACACATGTCCATAGTCATGAAGGTCTATGCCAATTGTACACAGAAACATTGTGAACAGTTTTAAAAGACTGGAATATTTTTGCTGAAATAAATGAAATGATTCTGTTGTGGCTGGTCCACGTCTTGCTCAGCTGATTATAGATTTCGAAGATCAAGAGACAGATGTGTATTGCTAGACCAGTGTTCTTGGCACATCAGTCTGAGAATGAAGAGGATGAGGAGTTAGAGAGGGAAAGCCAACCAGAGTTTATGGTACCCCCAGAGATGTTATCAAGTGACTCAAGTGATGATGTCGAACCACTTATAGATACAAGGATGCGCAGGACCAGGTCCAGACAGGATTATTTGAGAAGGAAGAGATTTGGGTGTGAATAGCTCTATAGAACACTTTGCCATGCCTTGTGACTATATAAGGGTAACTCTCGTGAGAATTTAGTGTGGCAAACAACGTAGTAACAAGGCTGGGCATGAATCCAAAGTTTAGAGAGCACTTCTCCCTCAAGACAGTTTTGAATCATGCAATCTGCTTCTTTGGAGAGGCTACGGAGATGTGTGAGTGGGTTGATTGACAGAATCACTTCAAAGATACTTTTTTAATGAGTTCTTGGATGCCGGCCTAAGACTGTTCTTATTTGAGAGTCATTAGTCTTTGATTACTGCTGGGTTGGACTAAAATTGCATTCACATCCTTCAGTCTCGAAAGACCAGGGTATCATGCTCTGGACTAAAATAGCCCTTTGAAATTTAACTATTTTATACTCTGGTGTTTTTAAACAATATATCTTAATGCTATACTATCCATTGTGTGTGACTGTGAGATTTTTAATTCCTGTCAGTGGCTTGCCTAGACAGATTCATGGAGTTGAAGATTAGGAAAAACATAGATTAAATGAAGAGCTAAAGAGCTAAAGAGACATGGTAGTTCTGTGGCTAAGGCATTGAACTTGTTGATCAGAATGGTCAGCAGTTCAGCAGTTTTAATCCCTAATGCCACGTAATGGAGCGAGCCCCTGTTACTTGTCCCAGCTTCTGCCAACCTAGCAGTTTGAAAGTGTGTAAAAATGCAAGTAGAAAAATAGGGACCACTTTTGTTTCCACGTGCCTTTGATGTTCAGTCAAACCGGCCACATAACCATGGAGACATCTTCGGACAATGCTGACTCTTTGGCTTTGAAACAGAGATGAGCACTTCCCCCTAGAGTCGGAAACGACTAGCACATATTGTATGTGCGAGGGAAACCTTTATCTTTTAAAGCAGTGTTTCCCAACCTTGGCAACTTGAAGATATTTGGACTCCAACTCCCAGAATTCCCCAGCCAGTGTTCTGGGAGTTGAAGTCCAAATATCTTCAAGTTGCCAAGGTTGGGAAACACTGTTTTAAAAGGACTTATATAACATCTAGAAGATGGGATAATAAGATTGTAATTATATATTGAAAAGAAGATCTGATGTCATTCATATATTCCTTAACTCAGGGGTTTTTTTCTTTCTTTTCATTCGTGCATTTTTTCTTTCCTTTTTTTCTTTCGATTTGTCTGTCAAAAAAATTGTAACATAAATAAGTAAATGAAACAGTAGGAGACTTGTATGTTTACAAAGTCTCCCCCACATACTTTTAATCTTCATCCATGCAGTCTACTCTAGACATTTTCAAAAGGCTATGATCTGAATCCTAATTAGGTCAGAAATGTTCTTTCCTACTTGGATCAATCTCTCAACGGGGGATTCTTACTACGTTCGGAAATTAAAGCCTCAGCTCAAGTAGGTAGCGTGCAGGATGCTACTATATTGATTTTTATTTGGTATTCTAATTGTTTAACTGTTATCTTCCTATTTATTTGTTTGCAGCATTTACATTCTGCTCTTTAGTTAGGGAGACTTACCAATCAATAAGGAGTGACTTACAGTCTAAAAACCACAGAAGAACCGGGAGTGTAGAAAAAGGAGAACAAAAAGACATCAGTTCTGAATGTACCGTATTTTTCGGACTATAAGACACACCTGAGTATAAGACACACCTTAGTTTTTGGGGAGGACAAGAAGAAAAATTCTGCCAACCAGCATCCATCTAGCTAGCATCCATAGCCAACAGCTTAGAACAGATATATTAGCCTTGCAAAACTCCATTTGAGAGGTTGGTTTTTCAGCCTTGCAAACCTGAATTGAGAGGTTTTTTTCAGCCTTCCAAAGCTCTGTTTCAGAGGCTGCATTTCAGCCTCTTAAAGCTCCATTTTGAGAGGCTGTTTCAGCCTCCGAAAGCTCTGTTTGACATGGTGGGGGTACATTTGGTGTATAAGATGCACTCCGATTTTCACCCTCTTTTAGGGGGGATAACAGTGTTTCTTATACTCTGGAAAATATGGTAATGCTATCATATATATTCATGGAATGGCTACAAAACAGCCAATTTAGAGCTATAGTTAAGGCACCAGTCTAGTAACCAGAAGACTGTGGGTTCTAGTCCCACCTTAGATTTCAACCGCAACAACACAAGAGCACGCAACAGATTCAAACTTGACTGTAAAAAATATGACTTTAACAATCGAGTTGTCGAAGCGTGGAACTCATTACGGACTCAATTGTGCCAACCCCTAATCCCCAACATTTCTCCCTTAGACCAGCGTTTCCCAACCGGTGTGCCGCGGCACAGTGGTGTGCCGCGAGACACTGTCAGGTGTGCCGCGGCGAGAGGCGGCGGAGGAGAGTGGGTGGATCGGGCGGGCAATGGGGCAGGGCGGAGAAGCCAGGGGCGCGTTTGGCCGGAGGCACCGTGGGGAGGCAGGGGCAGCCGCGGCTCCCTTTACTCCTACTGCCGCACCACCCTGCCCCTGCTCCCCACGGTGCCTCCGGCCAAACGTGCCCCTGGCTTCTCCGTCCTGCCCCATTGCCTGCCCGATCCGCCCACTCTTCTCTGCCACCACCTCCTGCCTTGGGGCGAGGAATCCGAGAGTCCGGGACTGTGTGGCTTTGCGCCATGAAGAGAAAACGGCCGACTTTTCCCTGCTGCCGTTTTCTCTTCATGGCGCAAAGCCAGGGCCGCCGATAGACGGGTACTACAGGGAGCGCGCTTCCCGGCCCCGGGCAAATTGGGGCCCGCAGTCAGCGGCTCCTTGCACTGAGCTCCCGCTCGCAGCTGTCCCCTGGCTCCTGCTCGATGCCACGGTTTTTGGCGCTGTCCTGCTGGGCCCCAAAGACGGAAGGCAGGAAGGAGGAGAGCTCCATTCTTCTCGCCTTTTTCCCGCCTTCCTTCTTTGGGGCACAGCAGGACAGCGCCGAAAACCGCGGCATCGAGCAGAAGCCGGGGGACAGCTGCGAGCGGGAGCCCCAGGAGGGAAGTACCGGCAGCGCCCCGCCCAGCTGAAGCTTCACTGGCGTCGGCGGCAAATGTCCTTTGTGGCCCGGTGGGAGGGGGGGGGGCTGCAGCGGCCGCAGGCAGTCGCAGGGAGATGGCTGCGGCGAGAGGGAGCTCCAGGCGGCGGCGAGAGGGAGCGCTCTCTCTCAGCTGACTGCAAGCGGGAGCCCTGACGTGGCGGTCAATTGAGAGAGAGAAAGAAAGAAAGAAAGAAAGAGAGACATATAAGAGAGGCAGAGAGAGAGAGAAAGAGAGACATAGCAAGAAAGAGAGACAGCAAGAGAGGCAGAGAAAGAGAGAGACAAAGAGAGACATAGCAAGAGAGGCAGAGAGAGAGAAAAAGAGAGACATAGCAAGAGAGGCAGAGAGAGAAAAAAAGAAAGAGAGACATAGCAAGAGAAAAAGAGAGACTTAGCAAGAGAGGCAGAGAGAGAAAGAGAAAGAAAGAGAGACATAGCAAGAGAGACAGAGAGAGAGAGAAAGAGAGACATAGCAAGAGAGAGAGAGAGAAAGAGGGACATAGCAAGAGAGGCAGAGAAAGAGAGACAGCAAGAGAGGCAGAGAAAGAGAGACATAGCAAGAGCGGCAGAGAGAGAGAAAAAGAAAGAGAGACATAGCAAGAGAAAAAGAGAGACTTAGCAAGAGAGGCAGAGAGAGAGAGAAAGAGAAAGAAAGAGAGACATATAAGAGAGGCAGAGAGAGAGAGAAAGAGAGACATAGCAAGAGAGGCAGAGAAAGAGAGACAGAGCAAGAAAGAGAGACAGCAAGAGAGGCAGAGAAAGAGAGAGAAAGAGACATAGCAAGAGAGGCAGAGAGAGAGAAAAAGAAAGAGAGACATAGCAAGAGAAAAAGAGAGACTTAGCAAGAGAGGCAGAGAGAGAGAGAAAGAGAAAGAGAAAGAAAGAGAGACATATAAGAGAGGCAGAGAGAGAGAGAAAGAGAGACATAGCAGGAGAGGCAGAGAGACAGAGCAAGAAAGAGAGACAGCAAGAGAGGCAGAGAAAGAGAGAGAGAAAGAGAGACATAGCAAGAGAGGCAGAAAGAGAGAAAAAGAAAGAGAGACATAGCAAGAGAAAAAGAGAGACTTAGCAAGAGAGGCAGAGAGAGAGAGAAAGAGAAGGAAAGAGAGATAGCAAGAGAGGCAAAGAGAAAGAAAGAGACATATAGCAAGACAGTGAGAGAGAGAGAGAGAAAAAAGCAAGAAAGAGATAGCAAGAGAGACAGAGAGAGAGAGCAAGGGAGAGAGAAAGACAGAGGAAGGGAAGGAGGGAGAGAGAAAGAGAGCAAAAAAGAGAGGAAGAAAGAAAGACGGATGGAGAGAGAGAAAGAAGGGAAGGAAGGAAAAGAGAGAAAGAGGGAGAAATAGAGCGAAAGGGAGGAAGAGAGAGGGTTTTCTTGTCCAAACTTTTCTTTAGCCCGCCCCCCCCCCCTTTCAATGTTCTCCAGGATTTTGAAAATATGAATAATGTGCCGCGGCTCAAAAAAGGTTGGGAAACACTGCCTTAGACTATCCAAGATTGACCTTTCCAAGTTCCTAAGAGGTCAGTGCATAAGTGCACTAGTGTGCCTTTTGTCCCCTGTCCAATTGTCTTTCCTTTATCTCATATATCATATATATTTTCTTCCTTTCATATATCTTCTCCTCTATTTTTACATATTAACTTTATACATATATTACTTCATGTCTATTCTCTTCCATATGTATTGTGTATTGGATAAACAAACAAACAAACAAACAAACAAACAAACAAACAAACAAACAAACAAACATGAAGCCATCTGAATTGCTGTGGTCCAGTCATTCTTAACCATAATCAAGGAGGCAATGACAAACAATTTTCAAAATTTTGCCAAGAAAACTTGGGGAATTGTGCAGGCAGTCACCAGGAATCATAAGTGACTCCAGTGCCCACACCCCTTACCTCTAAATACCTATAAAGCAGTGAGAAGACTCAGTTCTTCTTCTTATCATGACTTCACTAGAAGTGAAAGCTCTGAAAAGCCACGGACTCAGATAAACTGAATTGAATCTGTCCTTCTCTCTACTGTAGTCTGATAAAATGGTCATTGCTCAGCTAGCAACGGAGAAAAAGAGAGCTTCCAACCATCCTTTGCTACTCTCCCTTGTTCGTTTCACACCGGGACATTTGGCTGCATTGTTTGAAATGTGATTTCTCACACAAATCTTATTCTGAAACTATGCAAAATTGCATAGTTTACCTCTTGTGTCTTTTAGAATGCTATATTTCTCTCTCTCTCCCCCCCTCTCCCTCTCTCTGGATAAATCAGTTTTTCAAAACTAGGCTAAAAGGAGGCATTCATGTCTAAACCCACAGTTGAAAAAATTGCTATTTGGTATTGTGGGACCTGTTGGCTGCCTTTTAAGTTTCTATAGAAGTAAGAACTTCTTTGAAGAAAATATTTAGAATTCTTTGTGGAGTTGATTTATCATCAATAAACAGTAAAATCCTTACATCAATTGTTCATTTTTATTATTAAATATAAATGGATACTAGGTTTATAAGAAATATTTGCGTAGTTTGAAAGAAGATCTTTGCTGCAAACTTTTTTTTAAAAACTAGATCTTGAAGAATTGGTTTAGATCAGTGATGGCGAACCTATGGCACGGGTGCCACAGGTGGCACGTGGAGCCATATCTGCTGGCATGTGAGCCATGGTCCTAGCTCAGCTCCAATGTGCATGTGTGTGCCGGCTCACACAGAGACACTGGGAGGGTGTTTTTGGCTTCCAGAGAGCATTGGGGGCGATGGGGGAGGGCTTTTTTACCCTCCTCTGGCTCCAGGGATACCTTTGGAGTCTGGGGAGGGTGAAACACGAGCCTACTGGGTCCACCAGAAGTTGGGAAAACAGGCCATTTCTAGCTTCCAGAGGGCCTCCAGGGGGTGGGGAAAGGTGTTTTCGCCCTCCCCAGGCTTTGAATAATCGGTGTGGGCACTCGCGCATGCGTGATAGTGTGTATGCATGCTCTTTTGGCACTCGAGGTAAAAAGGTTCACTATCGCTGGTTTAGATGATGGCTGCATAAATTCTACTGAGTTTTCAAAGAAGAATCAGAAAACATGCTGGCAATATTTTTCTATGGATGGCAAAATTCCTGAACTACGTATTCAAGATGGCATTTCTTTGTGCATGTTTGAATAATTTCTGCCTTGAAGTTAGTTAAAAACTACTCCAAATTATACCAATCTGTTCTGGATTCAGAATCCATCATCAGCTGAATAGTTTGAGAATTTTCTCTGTCTCTCTCTTTAACTACCGTCAACAAGTCTAGCTCATCTGTTTCCACTGATGAGTCCCTTCCAGCGTTGGTGTCAGATATAAATTATGAAGAGAATGTTGAAAGCGTGTCTTGTTGGAAACAGGTTTCTGAGACATAAAAGTTATAAAGAGCATCCTGACACCTTTAATAGCATTTTAATTCTTTATAGCCTCTCCATCTCTGCTGCCTGTAAAGTGATCATTAGAATCAGCTATTTTATATGGCCATTCAAGTGTGAGCGTCCTTTCCATGTCCTTTGTCTATACATCTCCTTTCTGAAGGCTTTGTAATAGGAAATAACAGTTGCAAAGGAGCAATACAATATGACCACAATTGTCAAGATTTTGGTGATAACTTGGAAGTGTATATATAAGCCAGGGGCGGGTTCATTTACCTTTTCCTACTGGTGCGCATCATGACATTTTGCATGTGCATGCTTGCTACACTCAAATACATGCACATTCCCTTGTATACCACATCTCAGACATTAACACCCTTGAAAATGTCCAAAGATACTTCACCAGAAGAGCCCTTCACTCCTTCACTCGAAACAGAATACCCTATGAAACTAGACTCACAATCCTAGGTCTTGAAAACTTAGAACTACGACGCCTTAAACACAACCTAAGCATTGCCCACCAGATTGTATGCTACAACGTCCTGCCTGTCAGCGACTACTTCAGCTTCAATCACAACAACACCCAAGCACACAACAGATTCAAACTTAATATTAACCACTCCAAACTTGACAGTAAAAAATACAACTTTAGTAATGGAGTTGTTGAAGCGTGGAACTCATTACCAGACTCTGTAGTGTCATCCCCTAACCCCCAAAATTTTACCCTTAGACTATCCATGGTTGACTTCTCCCGATTCCTAAGAGGTCAGTAAGGGGCGTGCATAAGCACACCAGCATACCTTCTGTCCCCTATCCTAATACTTCTCTTATATTTCTACTAACTACATGTGTATGTTTACAAACTCTAATATTTCCTCCATATTATTACTATATATTTCTTCTAATCTTCCATTTATATATTGTACTATGTTTATATCCTCTGAAACCTACATTATGTATTGGACAAAATAGATAGATAGATAGATAGATAGATAGATAGATAGATAGATAGATAGATAGATAGATAGATAGATAAATGTTTATAACTAAATATTTAGATATTTCTTTGCTGTTTGCTCCCCCACATGAAGTGGTTATGCTGGGTTCTGGTGAAGACATTCCATTGACAGGTACTGTCCCCAGTCTCTTGATGTAATTTTGGGGAGGGGGGGGGGTTGGACAGAATAAAAAGGCTCTATCCTTTTCTTCAGCTAATGCTTCCATTCAGCAGGTGCACAATGTAGCTGAATTGTCCTTCACGACACCTTTCTACTTCCATTTCCCAGATTTCTAACTAAAGGTAAAACAGTAGACATGGGAAGTTTTTGGCAAGAAATCCCACTGAACCCCAGCAATTTGAGGTAATAAAATAATTACAAGATACAATTCAGTGAAAACCAACTATATTAGTGTTGTGAGTGGTCCATGACCACTTAGTCCCAGATTATGAGGAGGATGAATAGGGTCCATCTTGGTACCCTAGGGCAATGTTTTTAACAATTGAGTCAGAGAGTGAGAGTGAGGGAAAATTGGGACCTGAAAAACCTGAGGAACCTCCAGAGACTGTAGAAGCCCCAATGATGGTATTGCCTGAGTCAGAAGAGGAGGAAGACATTGGGGGTCAGGAACCTTAATTAGATGCCCAGGTCAGAAGGTTATGAAGCAGACAGGAATATCTTTATGGGAAAAGTATCAGAAGGTGAGTCTATGGAAGAAAGTCTAGACAGTTATAGCTCTAGGAAACATTTGACCACACCTAGACAGTATATAAGTGAGGATTTATGGGTAAAGGGGCATGGAGTTCCAATGTTTGTAATGGTGGAAGTTCCAGAAATGCTCCGCTGGCAATCTGCTCTTGTTCTTCTAAATTCATCGAGCAGAGATGCAGCTGTCTGAGAAAAACCTGTAGATCTGCGAGTGTGTGTGTGAGAGAGAGAGACCGAAGAAACATTATCTCACTGAGGAATGTTTTAATTAGCTTTGATTCTCCGCTGCAACCCGTTTCTTATCTCTTAGCCAATTTAACCAGGAAAGCTTCCAACATGGACTGAAACGCCTGACTTTGCTTGTATAAATCTTGTTTTACATATAAAAGTGTTTGATTTGAAATTTCTGTGCGTGGATTCTCCCTTTGTTCCAATCTGAGTAGGCCCGAGCAGAACAATTAGTTGTTCTGCCAGCGTGTTTCAACCACCTGTAATTACAGGGTAATTAGTCCAGGAAGACACACACCACACCATAAAAGGAAAACCCAAAAGTTTTTATAAACAGAAAAACAGAAACAGCTCCCTTTTTAAACATCAACGGGATTTTCTGGTACACGCAAAGCACAGGTTAAATGCAATCCAATTACTGGGAAATTGAGTCCAATTCTAAAGTCCAAAGAGTCCACACATCTTGAACAGCACAAAAACCATGATCTTGATGAAACAATGAATCAGATAAACTGCCATGAGACTAAAACACCAAGCTGCACTTTTATCTGTAGCACTAATTACAGCAGCAATCCTTCAGTTGTTGTCTCCTATGCATCACTCTACGCATGCGTGGATGTGTCATTAATTCTTGTTCCGAATCCAGGGATGATACAGATGATTGATCTCCTCCTGGGCTGTCTGCCAAACTCCCCTCTTCCCTGTCCCTCATGCTTACTTGGTCAGAGGAGGCTTCGTCGGCAGATTCCATCAGGAGCAAAACCGGCCTGCGGCATGTGGATGTTTCCCCCACATCCACCTGCACATTCCTTGGGGCAGGAGCTGGGCCAGAGCTAACCACAACAATTAGTATTGGAGATGACCAGCCTGAGGAAAAGATCAAAAGTGTCATCAGTCTTGAGTGCCTTCATGCTCACAAGAAATCTACGTCCAGCCCACTTTGAATTCCATTGATATACCTCCAATTTGCTTTGGTTGTTAGTAGTTCAGATCGTGTAGCAAGCTTAACCCTGTAATAAATCTTTATAACCATTTCAATTGCCTGGTTCTGATTTCCCTGACTATTACTAGTTTTTTTAAAAAATAAATAGCAGATGGAAAGCAGAGATTTTTTCTTTTTTGTTCCCTGTTCCTGACCCAGTGGCCTACTTCTTTGCACCAGAATAAAAAAGAGGAATCTGATTTTTATAAGGTATGGAATAAATTTTATGATTGGCTGAAAGGGAGCAGCAACAAATAAAACAAAGCCATAAAGGTCTACTTTTAAGGGTACACCTATCAAAGGCTCTACTATGCTTGCGATATAATTAAAAATAGCAATATTTGAAATAACATGTTTAGAGAGCAATACAAATATTTAAGTGAACGATGTCAATTATGATTATACCTAATAATAGCCTTTGGTGGACAGAGGGCTATAAATGCCCTATCTCTTTGTTATATGTTTTGTCTTTTGAACGTTTAATGTTAGTTTTGTTATGTGTGTTCAATAAAAATATTTTTTTTAAAAAAATTGGACTTTCATTTTGTTTTATTTTGTTTCTGCAATGGAAACTTTCTCTCAGTGCAAACAAATAGGTACATGGGCCTATTCCTATGTTGGGACTTCAAAAGAAAGAACAGATTAGAGATGAAAACTTCATGTTCCTACACTGAGGTTCTGCTCCAAATAGAAATTCAACGTTGCCGAAGAGAAAAATGGATGTTTTTCTTGCCGCTCTCAAGTAAGCAAAAGTATTCTGTGTGATTAACAGTCAGGGCTGCTGTTTTTAGAAATCATGCTGTTAGGAAAATAAATCTTGTTAAATGGAGAAGGAATGTGAGAGATGCAGTTAAGGGAGATAATGGACCAACAGATAAGTGCCTGTATGAAATGTGTTTGAATTCCAGAAGAGCAGAGAAATAAATGGAGTTTCTTTATTCATGATATACAGTAATGCATTTATATAACTCTTATATGCAAGAGTTATTTGTAATTGCTAAATTTCTACCAGAAACCAGAACAATAATAATTAAAATTATAAATATTTACATGAATTAAGAGGAAGAAATATAAGCAAAATGAATGGAATGTATCAATGGGATATAATTTGATATGAACCTGATTAATAGATTAAGTTTAAAATTGGTAAATATTTATATATTATTAGAAGAAAGATTGACCACAAGTAAAGTAAATGTTATAATGTGTAGAAGTTTATGGAATTTGAAAGATTATTAATTGGATTTGGATTAAATTTATAATTAGTGAATACATATTGCACCACCAGTAGTAAGATAAACTATGATGAAAATGAAAGAAATGACTGTGAATTTTGGAATTTGCCTTCCCTATTAGATAGGTTACCAATTAGAAATTGTATACAAATAATTTATAATTTGATGTTGAATATTAAATATAAGTAAATGTGAACTTTTAGGGGATAAAGGTTTTTAGTTATCAGAAAAAGTAAATAAGAAGGAGAAGGAGGCACTACGGCTTAGGTTTAAGAAGTTAGAGATATAATACTTAGCAGGTGAAGGCAACATTAGCGATAAAGTTAATTGAAAGTTAATTTGTGTATCTGGGTGTCGAAATTAGAAAAGGAGGTAGCAAAAGTTAAGTAATATATACTAAAAGGTAAGATATAATAGATTGGATATGTGATTCTTTTAAAAATTGTATTTAAAAGAAGATTATATGCATTGAAGGTATATGATGTCATAAGCATGTTTTTATTATGGAGAAAAAATAAAAAAATGGAAAAAGGATACGTACGTGGTAATCTCTGGACAAGATTCAAAATATCTTTACATCTCTTGTATTTTTAAAAATATAATTGACTGAGACTTTAGAAACCATCCAAGAGAGATCTAGATTTTATGTGCCCAGGGGAATTTGCAAGACCCTTAGCTGCTAAGGCAGATTTTGTGAAATGTGCTGAGGGATACAATCAATTGGGAATAGCTCCAGCACAGGCTTCATCTGTGACCTTGAGGCTTTTCAATTCATTTCAAGGTATTTCAGCAGATGGTTCCTAGTCGTTTTGACTTAATGTAAGGGGACAGCTTGTATTAACCATACTTTAAACATTTTTGCCAAATATACGGTATTTTTTCAAAGTAACAGAACAATAACAGGAGGCACTGCTGCTCATTGCTTAGAGCTTTGTCTCTGTAGCTTTGGGGTAAGTGAAAATCACTCTGGTTGAGAAATGGCAAAAAGTTAATTGTGAGCAGTATGAATATCAGAATATACTGGGGGAGGATTATTCCAGAGAACTGTGGCAACCCCAGAAAAGACAAGCTTCCTATGGGGATGTACTAGAGAGAACAGCAGGTAGGCAATGATAAGGTAAGAGGCACCTAAATCTTATTTATTTGTTTGTTTGTTTGTCAAAGATGTACAAGATAGCAGGTATAGGTATAAACATTAGCAAAGTAATTTTTTTTCTTTTTAATATGTTTGTGAGTGACATAGGGGAAGGTTTGGTAGGGAAGGTTTGCCTATTTGCCGATGACTCTAAAGTGTGCAATAGGGTTGATATTCCTGGAGGCGTCTGTAATATGATAAACGATTTAGCTTTACTAGATAAATGGTCAAAGCAATGGAAACTGCAGGTTAATGTTACCAAATGTAATAATGCACTTGGGGAAAAGGAATCCTCAATCTGAGCATTGTATTGGCAGTTCTGTGTTAGCAAAAACTTCAGAAGAGAAGGATTTAGGGGTAGTGATTTCTGACAGTCTCAAAATGGGTGAACAGTGCAGTCAGGCAGTAGGAAAAGCAAGTAGGATGCTTGGCTGCATAGCTAGAGGTATAACAAGCAGGAAGAGGGAGATTGTGAGACCACATTTGTGAGACCACATTTGGAATACTGTGTTCAGTTCTGGAGACCTCACCTACAAAAAGATATTGACAAAATTGAATGGGTCCAAAGACGGGCTACAAGAATGGTGGAAGGTCTTAAGCATAAAACGTATCAGGAAAGACTTAATGAACTCAATCTGTATAGTCTGGAGGACAGAAGGAAAAGGGGGGAGATGATCGAAACATTTAAATATGTCAAAGGGTTAAATAAGGTCCAGGAGGGAAGTGTTTTTAATAGGAAAGTGAACACAAGAACAAGGGGACACAATCTGAAGTTAGTTGGGGGAAATATAAAAAGCAGCATGAGAAAATATTATTTTACTGAAAGAGTAGTAGATCCTTGGAACAAACTTCCAGCAGACATGGTTGGTAAATCCACAGTAACTGAATGTAAACATGCCTGGGATAAATGTATATCCATCCTAAGATAAAATACAAAAAATAGTACAGTATAAGGGCAGACTAGATGGATCATGAGGTCTTTTTCTGCCATCAGTTTTCTATATTTTTAAGTACAATGGTCAGATAAATGAGGACAATAGGACTGTCAGACAGGAACAGTAGGCACGATGGTGCACTTATGCATGTCCCTTACAACAGACCTCTTAGGAATGGGGTGAGGGCTACAATAGACAGTCTAAGGTTGGGATTTGGGGGGAAAAAATCAGAGTTGGGTTGTGAATTCCAGACATTGATCCCTATGTTGCTAAAGTCGTATTTTCTGCAAAAAAAATGAGGAGTGTGGCAAACATCCCAGAAAATCTTCTATGGTTTCTTGGAGAGAGATGATGGAGAAAAGATATATTTTCAGATTTGCAAGATTCTGTTATTGTAACCTTACAATGAAGATGGTGCTTCATGGTTGGTGCGTCTTGTCTGTACTAGCTCTTAGGACTGCCACATAAGATGTCAAGATTTAAAAGAAGGAACTTGAAGCATGCCCTACCGTAGTTCCCTCTAAGCTGAGCAGGTGAGCAATCGCTCACTTAAAAATCATCATCAACTCAGAGTTTTCCAAACCTGCCCAGAAGCTGAGAGGGAAATTTTATTATTATTTCTGTGTCGCCCAGTCCCGAAGGGACTGCCGCTCAGACACTATACTTTTCCGCCCACCCCAAAAAAAATTTAGAGAGAACACTGTGCCCTAGCTGTAGGAGTGTTTGGAGCAGTCATATGTTCTTGGGAAATGTCTTTTCAAAACTTTCTTTTTCTTTCTTTCTTTCTTTCTTTCTTTCTTTCTTTCTTTCTTTCCTTCCTTCCTTCCTTCATTCATTCATTCATTCATATAACACCCCAACTTTTATCAAAGTGACTCTGGGCATCTAACACGAAATTAAAAACAATAATAAAAAGCAACAGAATCCAGAACATGCATTCTAGTCATCATACATATCCTAATGCCAAGGGATGGGCACATCTAATATCCTGTTCCAAATGCCTGGGGTCGGTGGGTGGGTTTAGTTCTTTGGAAAGGTTAGCAAGGCTTGGGGCCACTTTGAAACATGAGGGGAGATATTCTGAAGGCTGGGGTTGAGACAGAGATGACAATGCTTTCTAAGTATAACCAGATAACATTGTTGCAAAAAGGGGACCAGGAACATGCCCAGCCTGAAAGAGTGTGTGGAATGTGTTATTCTGATATTAAAACTGAAGACATTTGGTCCTGCAACTAACCTGGCCCTGTGCCATGTAATTAAAGAGCACCTTGCATTGCACAGGAAGCCCAAAATATTTTATACTGGCATTTGCTTCATTTTTAAAAGGCATCCTGAAGCTTAACATCAGCGGGCAAGACAGAGTACATTGTATTGACACTCTACAATTAGACTTTGATCATAGAGCTCTGAGTATTATCATGTGATAATACTAATGCTGCCCCGACCGGGGAGGGGATGCAGTGGGGTAGCGAAAATGGAGCTACATCCCAGAGCACCCAATTTGCACTGAAAGATATTGAAAGAAAATGCAGGGCATCCTGCATAAGCCATGCCCACAGTGTGGTAGTAAACATTTTGGTAGCCCTTCACTGCTGCATACTCTGAGTACATTTCCTTGCCTGGATCAAACACATCTACATCAAGCCCAATTTCTTTGGAACAATCTTTTACAAAATAGCAGTATCTCTCCTTCCCCACCCATGGGTTACCACTTTCCCAGATGGCAACTACTACTACAGTGGTTACAACCTAACTACTTCATAACTGGCCGGATGTGAAGGTAGATGAACCAGGGAAGGGTTAACAAAATTTTCACTACCACACTGTGGGCGTGACTTATGCAGGATGCCCTGCATTTTCTTTTAACATCTTTCAGTGCAAATTGAGTGCTCTGGGGTGGAGCCCCATTTTCACTACCCCACTGCGTTCCCCCCTGTCTGGGCAGTAGCCCACCCCTGGAATGAGCTGAGTTTTGTTTAGTAAGATCGTGGAAACAGGGTGGTTTTTCTATTACAACTCAGTTGATGTAGACATCCAAGGGAGATACATCAGGTTAGTGGCAGTATCACACAGGTTTGCTTAGTGCTCCGAAGAGACTCACCTAAAATCTACATCTCAAATGCTTGATTCAGGTGATGTGAGTCTGTTCTGCCGGCGTGTCTCAACCGCCCGTAATTACAGGGTAATTAGTCCAGGAAGACACACACCACACGATAAAAGGAAAAGCCAAAAGTTTTTATAAACAGAAAAACAGAAACAGCTCTCTTTTTAAATGTCAAAGGGATTTTCTGGTACACAAGGCACAGGTTAAATGCAATCCAATTGCTCACCCAATAACAGGGAAATTGAGTCCAATTCTAAAGTCCAGAGAGTCCACACACACAATCCTGAACAGCAAAAACCACGATCTTGACAAAACAATGAATCAGATAAACTGCCATGAGGCTAAAACACCAGGCTGCACTTTTATCTGTAGCACTAATTACAGCAGCCCTATGGCCTCATTTTCTCTTGTAATAATCCTTCAGTTGTTGTCTCCTATGCATCACTCTACACATGCGTGGATGTGTCATTAACTCTTGTTCAGAATCCAGGGATGATACAGATGACTGATCTCCTCCTGGGCTGTCTGCCAAACTCCCCTCTTCCCTGTCACTCACGCTTCCTTGGTCAGAGGAGACTTCATCGGCAGATTCTACTGGGAGCAAAACAGGCCTGCGGCATGTGGATGTCTCCCCCACCTCCACCTCCACATTCCTTGGGGCAGGAGCTGGGCCAGAGCTAACCACAACAGAGTCTATGAGTTCATACATCTTTAAATTGGCCTTAGATGGTGTTAGGAGGCAAATATTTGTTTAAGATCATTGGGACACAGTAGAAAAAAAGAGTTTGTCAAGGCATGTCTGGGCAATGGTCAGATATGAGAGAGGCAAAGTTCCATAGTGTATTTTCCTACAGTCCAAATATTGCATTGTTGGAAGATAACCATGAACTTTAATGATTTTAAGAAATGATTAGGCAAATGGGTAGATAGGAAGTCTGTTAGGGAATACTAAGCGTACTTGCTAATGACATTGTCCATAAACATGCATTGTGTACCACAAAATATGGATGTTGATTCTCAAAGTCATTATTTGTTCCTGGGATATTAGACTGGCCAAGTTGAAATGATTGAAAGCTCGACTATTTTGTTTATGGCAAAGAGCCACTTCTGGCAATATAAGCTCAACTTTGCTGGACAAACATCTGCATGGTTTGCAGTTTGTATAATAATGTTGTTGTACCACTGAAGACAATATCTATATTCATGGGCTCTGCTATTGCACACTGATGGCCTCCCATTTCCCTGTAAATTAGACTAGAGGGGGAATGCTTGCAGCAAATGCTCCTAGCTGAAAATCCTAGTACCTGCTGCAGGCTTTTAATTGGCTGTGTGGCAAAGTGAGTCATAAATGTACGACCCATTTCTCATTCAACCAGCATGCAATCAGCATACAGCAATATTCCCTCCCTCCAGCTCTATGCTTTCCAGTTTACTCTTGGCTGGAATGTACACTGGGTCTATTTCAAATCTTGGGCAAAACATATTGTTAACAGGAATGACTTGTTGCTAATTCAGCTTCTTATCTCTTCCGATCATGCAATTGTAACCACATTACTCTATTCTACTCAATTTTTATTGTGTGCATCATCTCCCTCTATTATTATGTTTCTTCAACACTCCGTGGCCTGCATTGGCTGCCGATCAGTCTCCGGTCACAATTCAAAGTGTTGGTCATGACCTTTAAAGCCCTACATGGCATTGAACCAGATTACCTCCGGAACCGCCTGCTACCACATGAATCCCAGTGACCGATAAGGTCCCACAGAGTTGGCCTTCTCCGGGTCCGGTCGACTAAACAATGTCGTTTGGCAGGACCCAGGAGAAGAGCCTTCTCTGTGGCGGCCCCGGCCCTCTGGAACCAACTCCCCCCGGAGATTAGAATTGCCCCCACCCTCCCTGTCTTTCGTAAACTACTCAAGACCCACCTATACCGCCAGGCACGGGGGAGTTGAGATATTCCTTCCCCCTAGGCCATTACAAGTTATGCATGGTATGTTTGTTTTTATAAACATACCATGTTCTATAAATAAGGGTTTTTAGTTGTTTTATAAATAAGGGTTTTTAGTTGTTTTATTATTGGATTGTCACATGTTTTTTTATCATTGTTGTTAGCCGCCCCGAGTCTACGGAGAGGGGCGGTATGCAAATCCAACAAATTATTATTATTATTAATTATTATTATTATTAGTTCCTCAAGAGTTAACAGTTGTATGATTGATAGACATGATTGAATCAACCGTTCTTATCTAAATTATTTTGGTTTTTTTTTACAGATCTTTCACATGAGCATATTTCACCTGAAGGTGAAATTGCAAGCAACAATTACCGTGTTTCCCTGAAAGTAAGACAGTGTCTTACTTTCTTTTTACCCCCAAAAGCCCCACTACGTCTTACTTTTGGGGTATGTCTTACATTGGAAAAAAATTGAAAGGGTCCTTTCAGCGGCGCAGCAGCGAGGAGGCGAAGATTGGGGTTTCCCCTTTGCGTGGGCGGCGGGGAAGACCCAGGGAAGGTTTCTTTGGCCGCCCAGCAGCTGATCTGCTCGGCAGCGCGGCAGCAGCCCTGGCGGCGGTTCCCTCGGCAGCGTGGTGGCAGGGAGAGGCTTGCGGCCACCGAGCAGGTGGGAGAGCTCGGCGGCAAGGCACAAAGGATTTCCCTCGGTGCACGCGTGGAGCCGCAGACGCGTGTCGGGGAAGCGTGTGTCTGGAGGGGAGGAGCCGCTCTGCGCAGTTGGGCAGCCCCACCTGCCTGCCGGAAAGGAGGCGGGCGAAGGAGGGCGCAGCTCCGGCCGCTCGCCTCGGAGCCGGTCGGCCTCGCTGGCCGCTTGCAGCCGAGCCTCGGCAGGACTCGTTTGCTGGGACGAGCACCTTCGCTGCAAGCCGCCGCCCGCTCGGCTCGCTTCGGACCAGCGCCGTCAAAGCGAAGGACGGCACTGGTCCGAAGCGAGCCGAGCGGGGTGGCGGCTTGCAGCGAAGGCGCTCGTCCCAGCAACCGAGTCCTGCCGAGGCTCAGCTGCAAGCGGCCAGCGAGGCCGACCGGCTCCGAGGCGAGCGGCCGGAGCTGCGCCCTCCTTCGCCCGCCTCCTTTCCGGCAGGCAGGTGGGGCTGCCCAACTGCGCAGAGTGGCTCCTCCCCTCCAGACACACGCTTCCCCGACAAGCGTCTGCGGCTCCACGCATGCACCGAGGGAAATCCTTTGTGCCTTGCCGCCGAGCTCTCCCACCTGCTCGGCGGCCGCAAGCCTCTCCCTGCCACCGCGCTGCCGAGGGAACTGCCGCCAGGGCTGCTGCCGCGCTGCCGAGCAGATCAGCTGCTGGGCGGCCAAAGAAACCTTCCCTGGGTCTTCCCGACCTCATCGGGCTCACCCCCGGCAATACCCCCGTGTTTCTCCGAAAGTAAGACATATGTCTTACTTTCGGGGTACGGCTTATATTAGCCGACCCCCCTGAAACCCCCGATATGTCTTACAATCGGGGTGTCTTACTATTGGGGAAACACGGTAGTGAGAACCTAATAACTGAAATAGTGAAATAGTTTCCGCTGGTTTTTTTTAAGTACAGTTTTTGATGGATCTTCTGCCAATCCAACTTTCAGTGGCAGAAGAGAGATCATTTCTGCCAGTATGAAGCCGCTGTAATGAATCCAAGCCATATTTACTCTGATGTAACTCCTACTTAGTGCTATAGGAATGGCTTCCATGTAGATAAGAATGAAGCTGCAGAACCGTACCAATGATACAGAATTTTTCAAGCAACTAAATTAGGTACTCCTTTAATTCTGAGTTGGATGGCAATATGGTTTCAGAATCTTTCCTCTCCCACAATCAGGACAGTAGCTCATGGATGGCATGTGTTGCATTGTCTTCCATGACAGAAAGTCAAAATAGTTGCAGTTTTTATTTCATCATTCTTGGAGAGCAGCAGACGAGCTCTGTAGCCTGTGTCAATCCAATAAAAGCAATTACTGGAGGGCCCGTTCTGCTTGGCAATTTATTTTGTGGCAGATCTTTGCAGCAGATGGTTGTGGGGTGCCCAAATAAAAGATAAATTAGATTTCCAGATGATTATATGATGGCTATACTGAAGCTGCCAGTCCTTTTGGTTCATCCTTCTCATAGTGTCATTTGATCAGAAGTAAAAACAAGCAAGGGAGACAACATAGAAGAAATAATAGTTGGATAGGAAATATTTATGCTCTTTCTCAATTATTCAAAATACAAAGTCTAATTAAGATATGCTTCAGAGATAAATATGCAGTCCGTTCTGCATCCTTCTAGGCTAGAATCTAAATATTTAACATTAACAGAAAACACAACTCTTGTGATTGTTTAATTCATGCAACTATGGCTTCCCTATGCATGGATTAACTAAAGCACATGATGGATTCATATAACATGACAACATCATTTATTTTATTTATTTATTTATTTATTTATTGGATTTGTATGCCGCCCCTCTCCATAGACTCGGGGTGGCTAACAACAGTAATAAAAACAACATATAACAATCCAATATTAAAACAGTTAAAACCCTTATTATAAAACCAAACATACATACAGACATACCATACATAAAATTGTAAAGGCCTAGGGGGAAAGGGTATCTCAGTTCCCCCATGCCTGGTGGCAGAGGTGGGTTTTAAGAAGCTTACGAAAGGCAAGGAGGGTGGGGGCAATTCTAATCTCTGGGGGGAGTTGGTTCCAGAGGGCCGGGGCTGCCACAGAGAAGGCTGTTCCCCTGGGTCCCGCCAAGCAACATTGTTTAGTTGACAGGACCCGGAGAAGACCCACTCTGTGGGACCTAACTAATCGCTGGGATTCGTGCAGCAGAAGGCGGTCCCTGAGATAATCTGGTCCGGTGCCATGAAGAGCTTTAATCATCATCATCATTAACAACAACAACAACAACAACAACAACAACAACAACAACAACATAGTTGGAAGGTATCTTGGAGGTCTTCTAGTGCAACCCCCCGCTTAGGCAGGAAACCCTACATTATTTCAGACAGATGATTATCCAACATCTTCTTAAAAACTTCCAGTGTTGGAGCATTCACAACTTCTGGAGGCAAGCTGTTCCACTGATCAATTGTTCTAACTGTCAGGAAATTAATGTACAAACACCAATGGAGTTCATCAACATGCTAAGCCAAAGAAGAAATAAGCCACGTCATGGCCCACTATGATATATTAAACCCACTATCAAACCAGAGAATTTGATAATTATCCATTGCTGACTTTGTTGGACTTACAAAGTATATGTCCCATTCGAACTCTCAAGTTTCCTCTTCCACTATAGATTCAAAATGTTAAAAAATAAAAATTGCACTTAATGTCAGAACATTATAACGCCTTTTTCTATTGCTTAAAATTGGGTGGCCTTTTCTGTTTAAGGCTGATAACATTGGTTTTTGTAATTTACATAAATCACTGGATATGTGCAATAAAATTTATTTGGATTACTTAAAATCTTCTTCTACTACAAGCAATTACTCAATTGCTTAGCGAACAAAATGAGTTATAACTGAAAATGTTGAATCCTACAGTGATATATGAGAGTGGGCCACTATATAAATACCTACGTATTAATTTATTAGAACAATTTATATCCCATCCCTTCACTTACTACTGTAGTGTTCAAGGCACCAATCAATATTCAGAAAATTGTTCAAAAACATTCATTATGGAAAGATTAAAATAATAAAAGCTAAAGCAGCTTGTCAGATAATTAACACATCACTATCAACTTTGAATTATTATATTTCATACGCTAAAACAAGCTTGGGTAAATAACAGTGGTATTTGGGTTAATTTTCCTGAACCTGATCTTGGGAACACATTCTTTATTGGAAATGGACCTTTTCAGTGGCATTTTAAAAGTCCTCCTCTTTCTCACTCCAACCCAAAACAATGTACAAACTTTTAATAGAGTACAGTACTTTTTTTATTGTAAACTGTACTCAGTTATGGAACTTGGTGGTCTTAAATTTTTAATAATGATAAAGCAACCCATAAGTACCCATCCCATAGAAGTACTAAGTGTTTTATGATGAGAGTGTGGCCATTGACGTGATCCGTCTATTCATCTTGATTAATTTAGAATACTGTAATCTGCATGTTAGGATGGCTATGATAACACAGGAGGAAGTAGATCTTTAGATGTCACTACTAATGTCACTTTCTTGGTCTTGACCTATCTTGAAAAGACTTAAGCAAGAGTGATTTGGTTATTATTATTATTTATTATTATTTATTAGATTTGTATGCCGCCCCTCTCCGTAGACTCCGTAGGTAAATAGAAGTTTAGGGTTCAGATTGGTCCAGAATGCAGCTGTGTGAGTTGTTGTGGGTGCGCTCAGATTCACGCACACTACATCAATTCTTTGTGAGCTGCACTGGCTTCCTATCACTCTCCGGTCACAATTCAAGGTGTTGGTTATTACCTTTAAAGCCCTACATGGCTCAGGGCCAGAGTATCTTCGAGACAGCCTTCTACCCCATACCTCCCAGTGACTAGTAAGATCCCATAGGGTTGGTCTTCTTCGGGTCATGTCAGCTAAACAGGGTCTGCTGGCGGGTTCACAGGGGAGAGCCTTCTCTGTGGTTGTCCTGACTCTCTGGAATCAGCTACCTACTGAGATCTGTACTGCCCCCACCTTATTGGCCTGCTGGAAATCCATAAAGACCTTGATTTTCTGACAGGCCTGGGGCCATTGATCTTGGGGGGGATAAATAGCGAGGTTGGCCCATGAATGTATGGATGGCTGTAATTATTTTAAATTGAAATGTTTTTATACTGATTCATCTTCATCTTTGTTGTGAGCCGCCCTGAGTCCCTAGGGAGTTGGATGGCATAGAAATATAAACAAGCAACCAAACAACCAAACAAACAAACAACCAAACAAACAACCAAACAAACAACCAATCAACTAATCAATCAATCAATCAATCAATCTCCCTGAAATCTCAAAGCTTTAGATGAGATTAGACTGGAGAATTGAAAAACAAAATACCACTGTTTTTTCTACATTGCTACTAAAAACAGTACCTCTAGTCAAGTTCAGCTCAAAAAGAGAGTTACCAAGAGCTCATCCTTTTAAAAAGTCATTAAAGATGTCATAGTTTCAGAGGTGGGTTCCTCCTGGTTTTATGGAACTGGTAGTAACTTGGCAGCTGGGAAAAATAGGAGGAGGGAGGAGTTGTAGGTATTTTTTGCCTCCCTGAATAATTTATAAAAAAAAAATAAAGGAGGGATAACATAAAAAAAGTTTTATAACATTTGGTAGTTTTGTTATTTTGATTTAGAAGAGCAGAATTTCTATAAATATTCAAGCCAACGAGATGAATGCAACAGAAATCTACTAAAGCTTGCTACAAGCTTTCAGACAATTTGTCTAGATTTCTGTATTTCTAATTTTTAAATTTAAATTCAAATTTAGACCATGATATGGCAAAGGGGATGGGGGTTTAAACATTTCTTAGGAACCCCCCCATTAATCTTTTTCTTTCTTCTGCACTATAGTAGTAGAGAAATGAAACAAAGCCAACAATTATGTCCAACTCTGTATATTGCAGTGACCAGGGATGTCTGCATGATATGACAAAAAAAAAATAAAGCCATGAAGTTATAATCAAAAGTCCATTTTTAAAATATGTCATGCACACAAAACATTAACAAACCTTTAATTGTGGCATTGCCATCTCTACCTTTTTGCTTTTTTAACCATCCCCTGCAGATAACCTTGGTAGTCTCAACTGGGAGCTTCCCATTTTGTGATGCTTCTTGCAAGGAAATAATTGGAACTCTTCATGTAAGATGGGGAGAATTTACAGAGTGACAATGGGAATCAGCAGGTTGCAACATTATGAATCATAATACAGTGGTACCTCTTCTTAAGAACGCCTCTACTTAAGAACTTTTCTAGATAAGAACTGGGTGTTCAAGATTTTTTTGCCTCTACTTAAAAACCATTTTCTACTTAAGAACCCGAGCCCGGAAAAAATTCCCAGGAAATTTGAGAGCAGCACGAAAGCCCGGACAGTTTCCTGCCATTCCCCCTTCCCTCCTGCCAGTCCCCATCTTGGACTTTTCTGGGCTGCCAGAGGAGCCTTTCAGTGGCGCTTAAGGAGGCTTTTGCAGTCCAGAGAGAACAGAGCATTTTCTTTTCTCTGGGTGCTTGGAGAGGGAATAAACCTCTGCCAGCACCCAGAGAAAAGAAACTCTCCCTTCGCTCTGGGCAGCTGAGGAGTCACCACAGCAAAGGAAGGGCGCCAGCTACAAAGCGAGCGAGCGAGGGGAGAGGGGAGCCCTTCAGCATGGGAAGGAAGAGGCAGCAGGTAGCAGCAGCAGCAGCCAGTGTATGGGAGGCAGCCTTGTGCTGGGTGTATTGGAGGCACATGCTCCTCCTTGCCGCCTCAGTGTCCCTCTTTTTTTTTTTAAGCCTTAAAGTTTTGGATTTTTTTGATTCCCCTCACCTCACCTTCTTCCTTCGGCAGAGACTGCCCTCCTCCTCTTCTTCCTCCTCCTCCTCCCACCCAAATTCCGAGCTTTTATTTCTTTCCTAATGAGTTTGCACGCATTATTTGCTTTTACATTGATTCCTATGGGAAAAATTGCTTCTACTTAAGAACGTTTCTACTTAAGAACTTGGTCACGGAATGAATTAAGTTCTTAAGTAGAGGTACCACTGTACTCTGAATCAAGGAGGATATTGCAATCCCTCTTCTTTTTTATATGTGCACTGTGTGATTCCGCACCCCAAAGAAGCATGACTGACAAGGCACAATGTGTGAGCGTGTTGTTGAGTTAGATTATTGATTCAAGTCCAAATACAAGATTGCTACTGAATGAAAGAGAATTGAAATGAATCCCTAGTTTATTCTCCTTCTCATCTGAGGTTTTTTGCTGTTAAGAAAATTAGGTCTGGACGATTTCAAAATCCTACCCAGATATAGTAGACACTAGAAAGGATGAACTGGAATTATAAATATAATAAAATACACCTTCAGAATAACATGAAGTTTGCCCCTTAGTATCCTCTAAGAGAACCAGCTTGTTTTCTTTGATTCTTTTATCAATCACATTTGGGGATATTGAGGCAGAACATCTGTTACTTATTACTTTGGAGGGAAGGGAGAGAGGAAAATAGTATAGCAAAGCTAGATATTAAAACCTAGACAGTTTATTTGTTAACACCTGGCGATAGAGTCCCATCTACTCAATACGTTAAGTTATTCTCTAAAGATTTGGCAGTTTAAACTTTTCATTTATTTATTTATTTTATTTATTTGTTTATTAGATTTGTATGCTGCCCCTCTCTGTAGACTCGGGGCAGCTCACAACAGAATAAAACAGTTCATAACAAATCTAATAATTTACAATTTAAAATATTTTTAAAAACCCATTATTAAGCAGACATACGTACAAACATACCATACATAAACTGTATAGGCCCAGGGGAGATATCTCAGTTCCCCCATGCCTGACAGCAAAGGTGGGTTTTGAGGAGTTTCCGAAAGGCAAGGAGGGTGGGGGCAGTTCTAATCTCTGGGGGGAGTTGGTTCCAGAGAGTCGGGGCCGCCACAGAGAAGGCTCTTCCCCTGGGGCCCACCAACAGACATTGTTTAGTTGACGGGACCCGGAGAAGGCCAACTCTGTGAGACCTAATCGGTCGCTGGGATTCGTGCAGCAGAAGGCGGTCTCGGAGATATTCTGATCCGATGCCATGAAGGGCTTTATAGGTCATAACCAACACTTTGAATTGTGACCGGAAATTGATCGGCAACCAATGCAGACTGCGGAGTGTTGGTTATGAGGCACTTTTAAATGGTTTCCAATGCTTGTGTTGCATCATTAAACACTTGTACATTTTTATTTATTTGTATCTTGCCTTTATTTTTACAAATAACTCAATATACCCAACACACTTTCCTTCTTCTGTTTTCTGCAAAATAAGAACCCTATTGGGCTGAGATGGTATGACAGGCCCAAAGTCACCCGACTGGCAGGATTTCAATTTATGATGTCCTGTTTTCTAGCCTGGTGCCTTGACCACTAGACCCAACTGGTGTTAAACTTTACTTTTGTTAAACTTTCCTTACAATTCCACCTGTTTAAGAAAAAATTAAGGTTCCTTCATTCCTCCCCCCCCTCCCTTTGGCATTAAAAACTCAATATACTCTATATTTTATTGTTTTTATTCTTTTGAAACATCAACCATCGTTTCTCTAAACAAATGGTCATAACATGGAATGTGTATCTCTTAGGCCTTTGAGTTCCAACATGGGATCCTTTAAGTAAAATGATAACTGATTTTTGGATCTTTTTTTGTTTTAACATTTGGTGAGATTTAGTGAAAGGGAATATGGTTTATACAGTAATTTCTTCTGTGAACGAGAATTGCTTCAACTCTCATGAAAGATTAAAATGATTCTCACCCATATATTACTCTAGTGCAGTTTTTCCCTGTCTAAATTATCTCAGATTGGAATTTTTTTTTGCATTATTCCCTCTCAACCTCTGTGACTGTAACAGTCACTAAATGAACTGTTGTAATACCTGTACTACATTCCAACTAAAGTGCCACCATAGGAGCAGGGACTGTGTTTACTAGCCTTGCCTTACTCATTTTTTTTAGGGTCCTCCAGAATTTGTTTTGGTTAAATCATGTCCAATCCAGAATGGATTAGCCAACCCTTTATAAAGTTGCATGCCTTAAAGAAAAGTCAGTTCCTTCTGTATGTTTATCATAGATCTATGTACCAGGTGCTTTGATTTGTATAAGGCAGCTGTATATATTCTTAAATATAACATTCCTGATTTGTATTGCATCTCAGAGTTCACTTCCTGAGAAATGTACGATTTAGATATTGGTCATAAGCAGTGAAGGGCTACCAATTTTTTTACTACCACACTGTGGGTGTGGCTTATGCATTTTCTTTCAACATCTTTCAGTGCAAATTGGGTGCTCTGGGGTGGAGCTCTATTTTTGCTACCCCACTGCGTCCCCCCCCCCCAATCCGGGCAGTAGCCTACCCCTGGTTATAAGTCAGGAAAAGGCCACCTCTTGTTTGGGGCAGGTTGCATTTTTTAAAATAGTGGCAGGATAATGAGGGGATGACCCCACCCGAAGGGTGCAGACTGGAAATTGGAGATTGTTTCCCTAATTCATAGTGCTGCATTGAACACAAATAGACAAGCGGTATTCAGCATACTATCTGTTGTACATACTCCTGATCAGTTGGAGGATGATGAAGATATTGAGGACTCAGATTCAGGTAGTAGAACAGGTGGGAGGCCAGTTACAGGATGGGGCTATGAGTTCAGGATCTAGCGAGGGAGAATCAGATGCTCACTGGGTTAACCCTAAATTCAGAAGGGCTCAAAAACGTAGAGAACAGAGGTCTGGAAGAAGATATTAAGGAGAGGAATGGGTTAAATACTGTAGTGATGTATTTGGCACATCAGGGGGTCAGTGGGGAAGAAGGGTGGAGTTTCAACATTGCCGAAAGGAAAGATGGATGTGTTTCTTGTCGATCTCAAGTAAGCAAAAGTATTCTGTGTTGTTAACTGTCAGTTCTGCTGTTTTTCCAAATCATGCTAAGTGGATCAGGAGTGTTAAGTGGAGCAGGAGAAGGAATGTGAGAAATGCAGCTAAGGGAGATAATGGACCGAGTGCCTTTATGGAATGTGTTTGAATTCCAGAAGAATAGAGAAATAAATGGAGTTTCTTTATTCATGAAATAATGCATTTAATAAGAGTTATTTGTAATTGCTAAATTTCTACCAGAAACCAGAACACTATCCATCCTTATTTGGGGTGGGGTGGATCAAAAGGAAAATAAAAATAAAATACTCTCATTTTTAGATTTGTAAGACTGCCCCTCTTTTTTTTAACCTCTAAACTCTCATTCTGCTATTCGGACAATTTGATGTTAGCCCAACTGAAGCATAATGATGTACTCATGGAATGATATATTGAACATGGCTTGCTTGAGATGAACTAATTCTTGTAGTCAGCTGTTTATAAGTAATCAGACTTTTAGCAGAGTTATCCCTCTTTTTCACCAACTGATATTTTGCCCTTAAATGTCAATATGATATAATGCCCAATTTTAGCTTTGTGGGCAAAGTGCCATCAATGTTAGTGGAAACAGAACTGAGAGCACCATTTGTCCACTTCCATTTATGCTTTCATTTAGTTAGGGGAAAAATATTTTACATCTACTCTACTCTTCCCATATCTGTTCTGTATTTCACATTAATTTTCGCTGTCATTCTATCTATTTTACACCCCACCCTCTCTTTTTGTCACTGAATGTAAACTAAACTCCATGTTCTTTGAGTTTCCTGTTGATGCAGTTGCTCTACATTGCTGTCCATCATATTCAGTATTTTGTCCTCTGTAAAAACATCTATCTCTGAACTTCAGTTTTCATATGCTGACTATACATAATGCTTAAATTAAATTGTAGCCAGCAACACTCGGCGTTTCATTTTGGTCATGGATTCCAAATTCTACCAATTTACCAGGTTTATTTGCCTGGCTGAGCTGCTTGGAATGAACATTCTCCAACTGCTGGTAGACGATGCCACTGAACTATAAATGTTGTACCAGCAACTTGCATGAAATAGTGCAGCATGGGTGATTCATCAGATGACTGGCAAGGAAGAACTGTTGCTATTTCCCAGGGATTCATAATAGACAAATATTTATATTCTTATGTAATTGAACATATAATATAGATATTTTTTTTTGTCCTTCCATTTAGTCATGTCCAATTCTTGGAGAACATTTTTTTAAAAATAAATTGCATTAATTTTTAATAGTAACAACTATTACTATACCTTCTTTTCTATTATTTCTTAGATATATTTTACTATGAGTATCTCCTCTATAACCTTCATCATGTATTTTACTATGTGTATATAGATATATACCCACTAAAACCCTCATTGTGTATTGGACAAAATAAACAAACAAACAAATAAACAGACAGACAGACAGACAGACAGATAGATAGATAAATAAATAGATACATACTACACTAATTCTTGGAGAACATGTCAACAAATTTCTAAAATTTTCATAACAACAACAACATCAACAACAATGATAACAACAACAATAACAACAACAGCAACAGATTTGGAAGGGACCTTGGAGGTCTTCTAATCCAATCCCCTGCTTAGGTAGGAAACCCTACAGTACTTCAGACAAATGGTTGTCCAACATCTTCTTAAAAACTTCCTTTGTTGGAGCATTCACAACTCCTGGAGGCAACTTGGTCCACTGATTAATTGTTCTAACTGTCAGGAAATTTCTCCTTAGTTCTGAGTTACTTCTTTCCTTGTTTAGTTTTCACCCATTGCTTCTTGTTTTATCCTCAGGTGCTTTGGAGAATAGGTTGACTCCTTCTTCACAAGGGTTGTTCCCCCACCCTCGATAGAAGTGATTTAGATTGCCTCCTTCCTAGGGCAGAGAGAAAGTGATTAGTCCAAGGTCACACATTTGACTTTGCACCTAAGATTTATAGCTGGATTCCTTAACCACTAGGCCAAACTGGCTCTCAATACACAATTAACCAAGCACTTAATTTAGTCACTAAAGGCTTACACATGAATATACTTTGTTTTAACAATAGCAATAGCACTTAGACTTATATACCATTTTACAGAGTCGACCAAACAATGTCGTTTGGCGGGCCCCAGGGGAAGAGCCTTCTCTGTGGCAGCCCCGGCTCTCTGGAATCAACTTCCCCCAGAGATTAGAACGGCCCCCACCCTCCATGTCTTTTGCAAGTTACTTAAGACCCACCTATATCGCCAGGCATGGGAGAACTAAGACATCTCCCCCAGGCTTATTATATTTAATGTTTGATGTGTATGTGCTGTATGGTTTTTAATCGTTGAGGTTTTTATATATTTTATTATTAGATTTGTTCCATTGTTATACTGTTTTTATTACTGTTGTGAGCCGCCCCGAGTCTTTGGAGAGGGGCGGCATACAAATCTAATAAATAATAATAATAATAATAATAATAATAATAATAATAATAATAATTATTATTATTATTATTATTATTATTATTATTATTATTATTATTTTACAGCCCTCTTTAAATGGTTTACAGAGTACCCACCTTGGAAGGATGGAAGGCTGAGTCAACCTTGAGTCTGGTGAGATATGAACCGCCAAATTGCAGGGAGCCGACAGTCAGCAGAAGTAGCCTGCAGCACTGCACTGTAACCACTGTGCCAATAGTTTTAGGAACATTTCCTGACTATTATGCAGAAACATAAAACTTATCTTGAGTCAGCCTAATTTGTTGAGTACCAGAGCTATGATGATCCCAGAAAGACGGATAAGAAATCTCAACCTGAATGCAACCTGAGTGAAATTTCAACCTGAGTGCAAGTTTGCGCTCAGAATCAGCACTCGTCCAGGCATAAAATACTACCTAGCTTAGTAATAAACCAAATTGTGAATTTTACATAAAGTTCTAAGCCAGAAACCACAAAGCTTGCAAATCACAATGCTGATACAAGACATAAATCCAAACAAGGCAAACCATTTTATAGCATTGTATGATATGTGGATTCAATATATGCATTATTTAACTGCAAACTATCCTTGACAAGTTCCAAAATGAAAAGGTGAAAAAACACAGGAAAAAACACAAACCTGATTTGCTAATGTCTGCTTTACTTCTTTCCTGGCACTCACTGACAATCTCAAAGAGAAACTCTTGTTAGGACTGCTCACCCATGCCTCCCATCACCTTATATTCATTAATTACCACCCACCCATGAACGTCCTCCCCCCCACTGGTCCAGAAATGAGTCGTGCTACTCCACAAGCCAGTCTCCATCTTTAGCTTGCAGTTCTTACCTGAAAATGTTCCTTTTCATTATCTGTGCCATGCAAATATTATTCAAAAATAGATTTAACCTGATGACTTTAATTATTTTACATCGAATGCGGCAAAAACAAATAAATAGAATCTAATCTTTTCTTGATTACAAAAAGGTCATTCGTTTATAGAGTATGTTTCTGGAAAAAAATCTGCTTCAAGAAGCCGACAATGAAAATTATTATTATTTTATGTAGTAATAGAAAACACAATATTTTATTGTGCTGTACTGTACAAAGTACTTTACTGTACCTTGATCCATGACTTATGGTTCAAATAAAAGAATAAGTGTTGGCGTTTCATTAGATAAAAAGAAATTAAATGTGAGTGGGCTTAATGAATGATAAATGCTTTTGAAATCTTTGGAAAATTCATAATTACTGGAAAGAATTTTATATTCAAAATCCCCTAGAAAAGTTTTTTTAACAACAGCAAATTTTTCATGCTGGAATTATTATTAAGAAGCAGCAAGGCTTTTCAACGAACTAGATGAAAAAATGAAAATGAAAAAAGCAGCTGTGTTAACTTTTCTAGGGCAAGATTGGGCAAAGTGTGACCACCAGGCAGTCTCCAAATCCCCCAAAGTCATGCTGTTATAATCTGGAGATTAAATGGTTGATTTTCCATAGTATTTATTTCCTTCTTTTGCTTAGAAAAAGGCAGACAAGGTGACTATAAAAATTCCTTTCCTTGATTCATCCATTCCCACAATTCCTTGTAGGTTTCTACTTGATTGTTAGTGATATAAATTGTCATAGGACACCTAAGTAGATTTTTTTTTGTCAAAAATGGGTTTATTATCTGCTCCTTCCTCATAACATTTAATTTACTACAGTAACGATAGTACTGTGATACTGTACACATTTGTGGTTTTTATAAATAATAAACTTTTTTTAAAAAAACAACAACCAAGAATTAAATAGAAACATAGAAACATAGAAGATTGACGGCAGAAAAAGACCTCATGGTCCATCTAGTCTGCCCTTATACTATTTTCTGTATTTTATCTTAGGATGGATATATGTTTATCCCAGGCATGTTTAAATTCAGTTACTGTGGATTTATCTACCACGTCTGCTGGAAGTTTGTTAATTAACCAATTAACAGGATAATAAGAGCAGAGGTGGCCTCGGACTCATTGACTAGAAACTCTACTATAAAGCAGCATCTCTAACATGGGTAAAGGAATGGAACAACTTAACAAATAAACAAATATTGACATTAGAAGGCCATGACCTTCAGGTGGGATGGTATGCTTATATATGGAATTATGGAATCAAACTACAGCAAAACTTCAATCAACACTTAATTAGAAACTCCCTTCTAAAAACCTGGTATGAAATCAAAAAGAAAAATGACATGAAAATTCATAAATGGCTTTCTACCATAGAAGCAATGATTTATCCAAATCTAATAGATGCAACCCAAACAATTAAATATAGGAATATATTAGGTCCATTTGGAAAGCTTAAAAGCAGAGAACAATTGGCAGACCAAAACATAAAAATTGACTGGTGGTCCTATTTACAATTAAAATCAAGATATAAAAAAGATACTGAAGGAATTGGCATAGCCACAGAAACACAACAATTAGATAAAATATTGATGGCCCCAGATGAAAAAATAATATCTAAATTATATAGATACTTATTAGAATCTGATAAAATGGAGATCATGAAGACCCTATGATAGCATGGGCAAGGAATGTAAGTCACCAATATACACCTGGCTGACAGGGAGAGGACCTGAAATATTAATTGAAAAGTAACAAAATCCGTAGCATACAAATATATACATATATTATAAAATGTTCTATAGATTGTACCTAGCTCCATCAAGATTGGTTAAAATATACCCAAACATAAATTTGGCTTGTTGGAAATGTAAAAAAGTCATAGGTACATTCTTCCATAATGTGGTGGTTTTGCCCCGAGGCAAAGGATTATTGGAAAAAAGTACACAAATGGCTACAACAAATTATGGAAAGAACAATGGAATATACCCCGGAATTTTTCCTATTGGGAATAATAAGAAAAACAGCATCCTAAAAACATACAATATCTAAAGCTACACATTATAACAGTGGCAAGAACTGCATATGCCCAATATTGGGAGGACAACAAAATTCCATCGGAAAATATATTGATGGGCAAAATATATAGATGTGCCGAGATGGATATGTTGATGATTGAATTTAAAGGACTAAACAATTCACAATACTATGAAATATGGAGTAAATGGTATGATTGGACTAGGAAAAAAAGGAAAGACTGTGAGACAATGTGAGATGAAGATGATGATATGAGACTATTTAAGCACATGAAATAACTGTACATTAGCAAATGATAACAATATATGAAATTGGGTGTAAATCTATACTAAAATAGTTTGATGTTTAAAGATAAAAAACAATGCATTTTTTTTAAAGAAAATAAAATGTACACAGCTGTCCATAACTCTGGGCAGCAAACCATACATCCAAAAACAATAACTACAACTAATTAAAATTGAAAAATGCATGGAAAAATAAATAAATACCCATATTTGCACAAAACACCCTAACTCTTGGAGGGGGCAAAGCCAAGTTTGAACAGCTCTCCAGAAGGCTGAGAGGGTTGAGGCTATCAAATCTCGCTGGCCAGACCGTAGAACATGCCTCCTTAGCCCCATAGGGTGGCACTGTTTGCTACAGGGAATCTGGAGCTTCCCTATTCTGTAAAATCTGATGATGGAGCAATCAGAAACCTGCAGAGACACATGATTCTGCAAGTAATGTGGCCTATGTCATGTAGGACTTTAAAAGGGATGCTAGGACTTTCAATTGCAATTGAATCACAAATGACTGTGCGGAACAGAAAGGATACAAATTGAGCCAAACAATATACTTTGTTTTTTAACAGAATAATGAGAATAATGGAACCCATCCAGCAAGTGAGTTCATTAAATCAAGATTTTATTGTACTATGAGTCCACTAATGCATCATTTTCCTCAGGATAATAAAATATATTTTCTTGATTCTTAAAAAGAATTGGTTATCTTCTGGAATGGCCATTCCATTGTTAGAATAGCTGCTCATGGAGTGTTCTTTTGTGGGTGTTTGTTTTGTTTTTGTTTGTTTGTCAAACAAGTATAGAATTGTAGTTTGCATTAACATAAGTAGAAAGTAATGATAAAAAAGGATAATAGGACAGTAGAACAGGGATGGTAGGCACAATGGTGCGCTTATGCACGCCCCTTACAGACCTCTTAGAAATGGGGAAAGATAAACTGTATATAATTTAAGGTTTGTGTATATGTGTGTGTGTGCGCGCATGTGCCTTTTTGATTCCTGACAATTGCTTGGTCAATTGCTCGGAGGTTCAATTACTGCAACGCTCTCTACATGGGCTACCTTTGAAAAGTGTTCGGAAACTTCAGATCATGTAGAATGCAGCTGCGAGAGCTATCGTGGGACTTCCCAGATTTGCTCATGTTTCATCAACACTCCGCGACCTGCATGGCTGCCGATCAGTTTCCTTTCACAATTCAAAGTGTTGGTAATGACCTATAAAGCCCTACAAGGCATCGGACCAGAATACCTTTGGAACTGCCTTCTGCCGCACGAATCCCAGCAACTGATAAGGTCCCACATAGTTGGCCTTCTCCAGGTCCCGTTGACTAAGCAATGTTGTCTGGCAGGCCCCAGGGGAAGAGCCTTCTCTGTGGCAGCCCCGGCCCTCTAGAATCAGCTCCCCCCGGAGATTAGAATGGCCCCCACCCTCCTTGCCTTTCGCAAGTTACTTAAGACCCACCTTTGTCGCCAGGCATGGGGTAACTGAGATACCCTGAGCATATATAGTTTATGAATGGCATGATTGTATTGAATGGTTCTTAATGGTGGGCTTTTTAAATGTTTTGTTTCTTTTCAGATATTGGATTTGTATATTGTTGTGATTGTTGTGAGCCACTCCGAGTCTCCAGAGAGGGGTGGCATACAAATCTAATAAATTATTATTATTATTATTATTATTATTATTATTATTATTATTATATTTATTAGATTTGTATGCCGCCTCTCTCCTCAGACTCAGGGCGGCTCACTACAATAATAAAACAGTGTACAATGAACAAATCTAATATTTAAAAGAAAATATCTAAAAACCCATTATTTAAAAAACATACAACACAAGCATACCATACATAAAACTATATAAGCCTGAGGGAGATGTCTCAATTCCCCCATGCCTGGCGATATAGGTGGGTCTTAAGCAATTTACGAAAGACAAGGAGGGTGGGGGCACTTCTGATCTCTGGGGGGAGTTGATTCCAGAGGGCCAGGGCCGCCACAGAGAAGGCTCTTCCCCTGGGGCCCGCCAGATGACAATGTTTAGTCGACGGGACCCAGAGAAGGCCAACTCTCTCTATTGTTATTGTTATTGTTGTCGTTGTCATTATTATTATTATTATTATTATTATTATTATTATTATTATTTCCCTGTAATTTTCTTGACAACATTTCAGAATTAGCTTGTCATTGTCTCTTTGGTAGACAGAATGTCTGACTGGCCCAGAGTCATCCTGTTTCTATCCTGGTGCCCTAACTACTACACCAAAGGATCTCAATGGAGCTATCATGAAAATGACTACTCAAGAGTTTTAGTAAGGAATTTTATTTATGAATGATCACTTTAAATAGAATGACAGACATATACACATAGCAAATGAACTCGTTTATACACATATTCAAATCTATCCCAGTGAATGCAATGGAATTATGGATTACGCTGAGGAATCTGTGTATAGGATTGCAGCTTAAAAGTCTGAAGAGCAGAACTTTAGATGTCAGGCAAGAATGAAGATGCCCTTTTTCTTTTTGCTACTAGCTGATGTTCATTCAAGAGCATCTGAAGGTTAGTTTTAATTTCTTTATGGCTTATACTTTATAGAAGAGATTTATGTTAAAGCTTCAAACTGGAAGGTTGCTTTGAAGGTTGAAATATTTTAGTAATGGAAAAATATTAAATTTAAATCTTAAACCTCATTTATAGTGATATGTAAGCATAGAATCATAAAGAAGAAGAATAGAAGGACATACTGTATGAAATTTTTTAGTTCGACATCCTGGCCAATGCAAAAAATACCTCTTACAGTATTAATGACACATGACCATTTAGCCTCTTTTGGGTGAAAATCTACCAGCTCCTGAGGTAGATTGTTGACTGTTTAAATTTCTATTTGCTTATAATTTAAACTCATTCTTTCTTGTCTACGTTCTGGAACAATTATGGACAACACTATCTCATTTAGGAATTGCCTTTCACTTGTTCTGCCTATCTGTTCCATTAAATTCAACAGGAGAAGCATGATACTAGCCCCTTCTATTAAAGATTGCCACTTTGTGGGACCCAGAAAGAGAAACATTCCTGTTGTAGTGCTTGGTCTTTAAAACATCCTTCTCCCAGAGATCAGATTAGCTCCAACCCTGGTGGCCTTTCGACCAGCTTTGAATACTTAGCTATGTCACCAGGCTAAAAGGTCAGAATATGTGCCAGAGCCCATGGTTGTGACTAGAATGCTTTTTACCTTGGTGACTAAAATATTATAGATTAGATTTGATTATTGTAATTTATTTATTGAATTTATATGCTGCCCCTCTCCAAGGACATTATTTTTATTGTTATTTTATATTTTAACTGGTGTTGGAATAAAGACGAGATAGACAGCCATACACATTGAAATAAATACTAAATAAATAAATATTCTATGTGACAACCCTGTAATTACTTGAAACAATTATTGGGTCACCGTGTAAGCTAAACACACGCAGCATCTCCAAACATTCTTCAGTTTTTCCTATCAACCCCCTTGCACTCAATATGCAGCTCTCAACTCCATTTCCACAGAAGGAAGCATGCAGTAGGGTATTACAAGGTTATCTCTTAAGCCCAGTACTGTTCAACATCTTAATAAAGAATTTATGTAAAAGGATAGAAGGGAAACTCATCAAATTTGCAGACAACACCAAGTTTGGGGGGAATAGTTAATAGAATAGAATAGAATAGAATTTTATTGGCCAAGTGTGATTGGACACACAAGGAATTTGTCTTGGTGCATATGCTCTCAACGTACATAAAATAAAATATACATTTGTCAAGAATCATGTGGTACAACACTTAATGATTGTCATAGGGGTCAAATAAGCAATGAAGAAGCAATATTAATAAAAATCTTAGGATATACGCAACAAGTTACAGTCATACAGTCAACATGGGAGGAAATGGGTGATAGGAATGATGAGGAAAACTAGTAGAATAGAAGTGCAGATTTAGTAGAAAGTCTGACAGTGTTGAGGGAATTATTTGTTTAGTAGAGTGATGGCGTTCGGGAAAAAACTGTTCTTGTGTCTAGTTGTCTTGGTGTGCAGTGCTCTGTAGCGACGTTTTGAGGGTATGAGTTGAAACAATTTGTGTCCAGGATGTGAGGGGTCAGTAAATATTTTACCCGCCCTCTTTTTGACTCGTGCAGTATACAGGTCCTCAATGGAAGGCAGATTGGCAGCAATTGTTTTTTCTGCAATTCTGATTATCCTCTGAAGTCTGTGTCGGTCCTGTTGGGTTGCAGCACCAAACCAGACAGTTATAGAGGTGCAGATGACAGACTCAATGATTCCTCTATAGAACTGAATCAGCAGCTCCTTGGGCAGTTTGAGCTTCCTGAGCTGGCGCAGAAAGAACATTCTTTGTTGTGCTTTTTTGATGATGTTTTTGATGTTAGGTGACCATTTTAGGTCTTGAGATATGATAGAACCTAGAAATTTGAAGGTCTCTACAGTTGATACTGTGTTTTCTAGTATTGTGAGAGGTGGAAGGGTGGAAGGGTTTCTCTTAAAGTCTACCACCATTTCTATAAAAGATATACACTATAAAAGATAAGCTCAAGATCCAGAAGGGTCTTGACAGACTTGAAAATTGGTTCCTATCTAAGAAAATGCAATTTGGTAGGGAGAAAGGTAAGATTTGTTTGTTTGTTTGTTTATTTATTTAATTTGCTGCTCATTGCAAAGTGGACTCAGAGCGGCTAACAAATGCGATTTTATTTTATTCTCAAGCAAGAAAAAACCCAAATGCATAGGTATAGAATAGGTCATATATGTCTAAACAGCAGTGAGAGGGATCTGCGCATTCTAGTGGACAATCAAAAATAAGTCTGTAGTGTGCTGCAACTGCCAAAAAAAGTCCATGCAGTCCTAGGCTGCATCAAGAGAGAGATAGTATCAAGATCATGTGAAGTGTTAACACCAATTTATACTGGTAAGACCATACTTGAAATACTGCAGCAAGTTTTGGTCAACATGACACAAAAAAGATATTGAGACTTTAGAAAGAGTATAGGGAAGAGCAACAAAGATTGAATTGAATTATTTTATTGGCCTAGTGTGATTGGACACACAAGGAATTTGTCTTGGTGCATATGCTCTCGGTGTACATAAAAGAAAATATAGATTTGTCAAGAATCATGTGGTACAACACATAATGATTATCATAGGGGTCAAATAAGCAATGAGGAAACAATCAACATTAATAAAAATCTTAAGGATACAAGCAACAAGTTACAGACACTCATAATTGGGAGGAAATGGGTGGTAAGAATGATGAGAAAAAACTAGTAGTAATAGTAGTGCAGACTTAGTTAATAGTTTGACAGTGTTGAGGGAATTATTTGTTTAGCAGAGTAATGGCATTCGGGGGGAAACTGTTATTGTGTCTAGTTATCTTGGTGTGCAGTGTTCTGTAGCAACATTTTGAGGGCAGGAGTTGAAACATGATTAGGAGACTGGAGGCTAAACTGTATGATGAACGTATGAACTGGGTATGTCTAGTTTAACAAAGAGAAATATTAGGGGTGACATGATAGAAGTCTTACAATGTTTGAGGGGCTGTCACAGAGTGGAGGCAGTCGGCCTATTGTCCAAAGCACCTAAAGGCAAGAGAAAAAATATGGATGGAAGCTTAACAAGGAGAGATCCAACCTAGAATTAAGGAGAAATTTCCTGTCAGTGAGAACAATTAATTGCCTCCAGACGTTGTGGGTACTCTATCATTGGATGTTTTAAAAAAGAAACTGAACAGCCATTTGTCCAGAATCATATAAGGTTTCCTGCTTAAGCAGTGGATTGGACTAGAAAGACATCTAAGGTCTGTTCTGACATTGCAAATTATTTTCAACCCTGATGAATCTTTGGATGTGTCTATTTAAGGAGTAAAACAGATACCCGAACCAAGACTTTCAAACCAACATTATTTAGATTTGTATGCCGCCCCGAGTCTGCGGAGAGGGGTGGCATACAAATCTAAATAATAATAATAATAAAGGGTTAAATAGGGTTCAGGAGGGAAGTGTTTTTAACAGGAAAGTGAACACAAGAACAAGGGGACACAATCTGAAGTTAGTTGGGGGAAAGATCAAAGGCAACATGAGAAAGTATTATTTTACTGAAAGAGTAGTAGATCCTTGGAACAAACTTCCAGCAGACGTGGTTGGTAAATCCACAGTAACCGAATTTAAACATGCCTGGGATAAACATATATCCATTGTAAGATAAAATACAGGAAATAGTAAAAGGGCAGACTAGATGGACCATGGGGTCTTTTTCTGCCGTCAGTCTTCTATGTTTCTATGTTTCTATGTTTCTAAATAAATAAATGAATGAATGAATGAATGAATGAATGAATGAATGAATGAATGAATGAATGAATAAATAAATAAATAAATAAATAAATAAATAAATAAATAAATATCAGCATTTATTTTATATTTAAAGTTGTTTGTGCCCTCCTTAAGTAAGCAGAATTTTGTTGTCTGTCCCTGCACTATTCAAATGCACTTGTCTTAAGAAGATGTGTGATCCCAACTCATTAACTGGGTCATGGAGAATTTTCCCATTCACTATGGCAAAACTTTAGAAATAGTTTTCCATTGAGAGAGGGAGAAGAGAGACAGACAGACAGACAGACAGACAGAATAAATCTTTCCTCCACAATTTTTCTCTGTGGTCTCCGATTCAAGTAATAATCAACTCTGAATCTGTCAAATTTTCAAAGGTTAGCCTTAGCCAATTGTTATCAGAAAAATAAGTTGTTTATTTCCATCATAGGAGACAGAGTGTGGAGTGAGATCATGCCCCATATTTTCCAGCAATCATATCCTGGTTGAATTTACTATTGGGATGACATATAAAATTAATTGTTACTCCAATCTGAAAAATTAGAGGAAAAATGTCTGTGTAGCTACATTCTGCTCCAATCATTGGACCTAGAAAAAGCAGAGTCTTTGCAGCTTTAGAACCTATTCTGGAAAGCTTGTTACCCAATGAGCCTCTAGGCCTTTCAGGTTTGACAGGCTGTACTTTTGAAATAACATGCCAGAAAACTTATTGTAAAATATGCACCTGTCAAAATTTTGCATTCGCTAATGGAGATGTGTGAACCTTTGAGAAAATTGATCCACAAGGAATGAACAACAACAGCAACAAAAAGAAAGCTACAGAAAAAGGCTTTTTGAGGAAATGAAAAGAAATATAAAACATCATCCAGTTCTGAAAGCTTTATATAACACAAAGAAAATACTTGCTGATGTGATGACATCAAGGATGGCACTAATTCAGCAAGATGAAAAGTTGGTATTTGCCAAACAGTGTATTAGCAATGGATTAAAATAGACACAATAAAAAACTGGGCAGTTAATGAAGTTTAGCATGAAGTAGCGATATCAGTTTGCTTGAACACAATGTCCCTTTGCGTTTCAAAACCTTTTAGGCTGCACACTCAATTCAGTCCAGAAATCAGTCCCATTGGGCCTCCTGAGACAGAACGTCCAGTCTACATGCATGACCTCAAAGCACACTACAGAAGTCCCATGCTGAGCAATGCTCATAATTGCTTAGAAACTAAATCTGGCCTCAAAGGAAAATTCTAAACACTGCTTTATTTACTTGCTGGGTCTTGTTGGCAATGGAGACCAAATCTGAGTCACTGGGGCACATCACCATTATTATTATTATTATTATTATTATTATTATTATTATTATTATGTCAATACAACAGAGCAAACGAGATCACTATGCTGGATTTCGTATTTCATCACCAGTCAGGCCACTTCCCAAGCACCTAGGACTGCGTGATGTAGCAGTGAATTATGTTTGCCGATCCCAGTAAAGTGGCCTTTTGCAATTGACAGATGGAGATTTTGTCAATTCCGATGGTTTTCAAATGTCCCCTGAGATCCTTTGCCACTGCGCCCAGCGTGCCAAGTACCACTGGGACCACTTTCACTGGCTTATGCCAGAGTCGTTGCAGCTCGATTTTTAGATCTTTGTATTTCACTAATTTCTCTAGCTGCTTCTCCTCAATTCTGCTGCCTCCTGGGATTGCGATGTCAATGATCCATACTTTCTTTTTCTCCACAATCAGGATGCCTGGTGATGTCTGCATGGCCAGTTCTTGGAGAAGATTGAAGGCAAAGTGGATAAAGAAAAGACCTGGTCATGGCAATAATAATAATAATAATAATAATAATAATAATAATAATAATAATAATAATAATTATCATTTATTATTTATTAGATTTGCATGCTGCCCCTCTCCGAAGACTTCCTGTTTATCAGTTAGCTACTTTTTCAAGGGCAGTGAGAAAAAGAAAAAGGAAGGTCTAGTGGAATTCATCTTCTAATAACCCAGATTATTGAGGAGAAACTTCCTAACAGTGGGGACAATTGACCAATGGAACAGCTTGCCTTCAGACGTTGTTGGGTGCTTTATCACTGGAGGTTTTTAAGAAGAGACTGCATAGCCACCTGTCGGAAATGGTATAGGACAGTGATGGCAAACCTTTTTTTTGCTTGGGTGCCAAGAAGGTGCGCATATGCATGGCCACACCCATAATGCATGTGCACCCAACCACCCTATACTGTCCCCCTGCATGCGCCCAGACCTCACTGAAATCTCCAGACTTCCAATAGATCTGTTAGCCAATTTTGTGCCCTCCCCAGGCTTCAGGAAAGCCTCTGGAGCTTGTGGCTGGCGAAAAACGGGCTCAACGGACCTACTGTTACTTAGTTTCTGAACTTCCGGTCCATTTTTCACCATCCACAGGTTCTAGAAGTCTGGGGAGGGTGAAAAATGGCCTCCTCCTGCCCTCTGGAAGGGCAAAAATCAGCTGGCCAGTACCCACATGCGCACTGGAGCTGACACAGGGCAATGCCTCACATGTTCTCAGATATGGCTCCTATGGTGCCATAGTTCACCATCATGGGTATAGGATCTCATGCTAGGGGGCTAGACTAGAAGACCTCCAAAGTCCCTTCCAGCTCTAGTATGATTCTGCTTCAGATGGCTTAAGATGGAAAAATTCAAAATTACATAATTAAATCTCGTTCAGTCACTTGGACCAGAAGTTTATTCTTTTGAGCTTTCGGACTTGTGCTGGAATCCATCTTCAGAGAACTTTTCTCTACTTGAAAATGTGCATTGGGTTATTTGTGTGGTGCCTTCCTATTGGTTAATTGGTGTGCCGATTTATTTATTTATTTGTATTTATTTATGTATATATATTTGTCATACAAGTATAGAATTATAGTTTGTATTAACATAACGAAGTATAAAGAGGTGATAAAAAGGATAATAGGACAGAAGGACAGGGACAGTAGGCACAATAGTGCACTTATGCACGCTCCTTACAGACCTCTTAGAAAAGGGGAGAGGTCAACAGTAGATAATTTAAGGTTGAAGAACTTGGGTTAGGGGAAGAAACAACAGAGTCAGGTAGTGAGTTCCAGGCATTGATAACACTGTTGCTGAAGTCATATTTTCTGCAGTCAGTTTGGAGCGATTTACATTTACTTTGTGTCTATTATGTGCTCTTGTGTTGTTGTTGTTGAAGGTGAAGTAGTCACTAACAGGAAGGATGTTATGGTGTATGATCTTATGAACAACAGTTAAATCAGTCCGGAGGCGATGTAATTGTAGATTGTCTAGCCGTACTATTTGAAGTCTGGAGGAGTACAGTAGTTTGTTTCAAAAGGAGGAGTGAAGGACTTTTCTTGTGAAGTATTTCTGGACTCTCTCAATTGTGTCAATGCCAGTTATGCCATGGGAGTTCCATACAGGTGAGCTGTATTCGAGTATTGATTTGACAAATGTTTTGTAAGCTCTGGCTAGTAGATCAATGTTTCTGGAGAAGAAGCTGCCTAAGATTAGGTTTGTATCTCTTAGGGCTTTTTTAGCAATGCTGTTACAGTGAGCTCTGCATTTAGGTCATTGGATATGAGTACTCAAAGGTCTTTGATATGGTGAGGGTTAGCTATGAGTTCGTTACTTCCAAGTATGTATTTAGTACTCTGATTCTTTTTACCAATGTGTAAGACAGAGCATTTGTTGGTTGATATTTGAAGTTGCCAGTTGTTAGACCATTCAGCTAAATGATCAAGGTCCTTTTGAAGGGTAGCAGCATTGTCAGTAGTATTAAATAGTTTAACATCATGGGCAAAGATTGTTTATATAGAGAATGAAGAGAGTTGGTCCTAAGACACTGCCTTGAGGGACTCCACTGTTGACAGGAGCAGAATTAGACATGGCACTTCCTATGTATATATATATGGCACTTCGTATTAATATATTTATATATATGATTGTTGTTTCCTTGTGCTGCCAAATTCGACATTACTACCATGGAGGAATGGTCAATGAAATTTATAAAACTTGCTAAGATGGCAAAAGTGACTTTTTTGATTAGAGAAAGGTCATTCATCAGTGACTGGGAAACCCCTTAGGGACTTTTTGTGTCAAGAAGAAAATTATTTTGTGACCTATGGTTTCTATGATTAGAAAGAATAGTTTATAGAAAGAAAGGAGCGAGAGAGAAAAAGAAAGGTTCCATTCCAGTTACATAGATAACTGCAAAGAAGAAAATCAGAAGCCACTTTATATATTTCTCATATATATATTACACGGGAAAAGACCCAAATATGCTAAGACCTACATACCTATACCCGTGAAAATCTATGAAAACACACACACACACACACACACACATATGTGTGTGTGTGTGTGTGTGTGTACGTCACATGTTTTTTGCTGAATTTGAAAATTAAGGGAGACTAGGATAGATCTATTTCGGCCTTATTTTGGCCTCATCAGCTAGCCATATCCACTGGGACTTGAACCTGAAACCTTTGCCTTGTAAGGCAGAGAATTATCCTCTAGGCCAGTGATTTTCAACCTTTTTTGAGCCGCGACACATTTTTTACATTTACAAAACCCTGGGGCACATTGAGCGGAGGGGAGGGCGGCTAAAAAAAGTTTGGACAAAAAAATTCTCTCTCTCTCTTCCACCCTTTCACTCTATTTCTCTCTCCCTCCCACTTTCTCTCCCTTCCTCTTTCTTTCTCTCTCTCTTTCCATCCCTCTTTCTTTCTCTTCCTTCCTTCCTCTTTTTTGCTCTCTTTCTCTCTCCCTCCCTCTCTCTATGTCTTTCTCTCTCTCTCTCCTTCCCTCCCTCTCTTTCTCTCTCTCTTTCTTTCTTTTTCTTGTTTTCTTTCTTTCTCTCTCGCTCGCTCTTTCTCTTGCTTTCTTTCTCTCTCTCTCTCGCTCGCTCTTTCTCTTGCTTTCTTTCTCTCTCTCTCTCTCTTGCTTTCTTTCTCTCTTTTTTTCTCTCTCTCTTCCTTTCTTTCTCTCTCTGAGCTTCGCGGCACACCTGATCATGTCTCGCGGCACACTAGTGTGCCACGGCACACTGGTTGAAAAACACTGCTCTAGGCTACAGTATCCAATCCCTTCAGCTCTGCACCAGGGAAGGGTTATATATTTTGGTGTCGAATCACCCTGGTGTATTGAAGGAACATCACAGCTCCTTATTTGCCTCTCGGTCCAACCCAGGGCCATTTCCAAGGCAGTTAATTTTATTGATAGCCGACAATTCTATCTGTATGTGTCACATGGGTTTTTTTGCTGAATTTGAAAATTAAGCGAGACTAGGATAGAGCTATTTCGGCCTTATTTTGGCCTCATCAGCTAGCCATACGCACTGGGACTTGATGTTTGCAAAGAACTGATAAAGAAATAAGGGAGACTGGTATATGTATATATATTTCATGTTTTCTGTTCTATTTTTCTGTTTCTTTTAATCTTTGTCTCTTTCTTTTCCTTCTTCACTTGTATTATATTTACAATTTTTTTGAACTTCTTATTCTATTATTATAATTTATTATTAATTCTTACTAAACACTTTTAATAAACAAAACTATTTTATAAAGGAAAAAGAGAAAGGAAGGTATAATGGGATTCTGCTACTTCATCTTCTAATAATCAGGATGGCACCATGCAGCAATTAAATCAGAGCAGAAGTAATAATGGCAGGCAAAGAGAATGCAATCTAGGCAGCTAATTTCATGCTGGTGTAATTTTCTGCCCCCTTGGGATTTATTGTCATGCCTTACTGCAGTAATTGTACCAGGAAGATGCTTCACTCTTTCTTTTTTAAAGGACATGTCTTCGTGGACCAGTCCTTGTCTTATCCCTGGCCTACTGTGGAAGCAGCCTAAACTTGGTCATGATTGTCCCAATTTAAAGGTAGCATTTTCTGTCTTCATTCAATCAATCTGCAATGTCTCATTCATCCTCTGGGTGATGACGCCAAGTTCTGTTGGTCAACTGAAGTTGCTATGAGAACATCCCTTCCATGGTCAGGTTAGCCTGATTTGCTGGAGATATCAGGACCGGATGCACGCATGCACGCCCCCCGTGTGAGATTTGTCTTCTACACATCCTCAGCAAGCAAAATCTTGCATGAGGATGCTCGCACAAGTGAGATTTCGGCAATTTTTGCCAATTTTTTGTTTCTGTGCATGCGTGGTGTTGTGATTCCGTCTGAGGCCCCTCAGGGAACGGCTGATCCTCTGCCGGCTTCCTGCTCAGAGGGGGAGGATGAGGAACAGGAGGTTCAGGCAGACGGGGAGGAGGAATCTCAGGCTGAGGGAGAGGGAGGACAGCCAGAGTCCCCCGAGAGGGAGCTCTCCCCAGCAAGCAGCCTGAATTCCTTAGATGAAAATGCACAAGCAATAATCGATCTCCGGCAGAGAAGAGCAACACAACGAAGGGGACAATTAGCCAGGTACTTTCAGCACTAAAGAGGCAACAGCTGGGTTTGGGTGTGGTGCTCTCTGGAAAGGCTGAAAAGGCAGACCCACCCTTCCTGGCTTGTGGAGTATTATCTTTGGGAGTCCTGGGACCTGGCTGTGATCTTTGGCGTCTTGGAATTCTGGTTTGTGACTTTGAATACTGAAACCTTGGGGGGAAAAGGTGTGGGTCTTATTCTCTACAGTGATGGGTGTGCCAGCAAGAAGTCTGCTGTATTGTCTGGCCATCAGGACTCTGCTGTGAAGTCTCACAGCCTGCCTGTTGGGAAGAACAGGTTTTTCTCTGTGTTTATTTTTCAAACTATAAAGTGCCTTTGCTTTTACCAGCGTGTCTGGCTGCTTTTTCCAGTTGGTGTTGAAGTCTGGGGGCACCCAGACAGAACACGTGGAAGCAAAAATATCAGTGAAAATCTCTGAAATCTCACTCGTCCGCACGTCCTCTGGAATCAGGTCCCTCTGGAGATTCACACTGCCCACACCCTCCTCGCCTTTTGCAAGACCCTTAAGACCCATCTATGTCGCCAGGCATGTGGCAGCTAGATCATGCCCCCTTCTTCTCTGACCATTAAATGTTATGTGTGGATGTGATTGAATAGACTGACTGTTTTTTACATAATGGGATTTTAGCTTACTGTTTTAACTATTAGATTTGTATACATATTGTTTGTTTTGCATGTTTTAAGCCGCTCCGGGTCCTCGGAGAGGGGCGACATACAAGTCTAATAAATAATAATTTATTTTATTTTATTTATTTATTTATTAGATTTGTATGACGCATCTCTCCGAAGACTCGGAGCGGCTCACAACAGTAATAAAAACAATATAGCAGTGGAACAAATCTAATATTAAAAAACATATAAAACCCTATCATTATTTAAAAAACCAACCAGCACATTCATACCAAACATAAAACAAAGTATAAAAAAGCCTGGGGGAAAGGTGTCTCAACTCCCTCATGCCTGGCAGTATAAGTGAGTCTTGAGTAGTTCACGAAAGACAGGGAGGGTGGGGGCAGTTCTAATCTCCGGCGGGGAGTTGGTTCCAGAGGGCCGGGGCCGCCACAGAGAAGGCTCTTCCCCTGGGGCCCACCAAACGACATTGTTTAGTTGACGGGACCCGGAGAAGGCCAACTCTGTGGGACCTTATCGGTCTCTGGGATTCATGCGATAGCAGGCGGTTCCGGAGGTACTCTGGTCCGATGCCATGTAGGGCTTTAAAGGTCATGACCAAAACTTTGAATTGTGACCAGAAACTGATCAGCAGCCAATGCAAGTCATGGAGTGTTGAAGAAACGTGGGTGAATCTTGGAAGCCCCATGATGGCTCTCGCGGCTGTGTTCTGCACGATCTGAAGTTTCCGAACACTTTTCAAAGGTAGCCCCATGTACACAGCCTTGCAGTAATCGAACCTCGAGGTGATGAGGGCATGAGCGACTGTGAGCAATGACTCCCTGTCCAAATAGGGCCACAACTGGTGCACCAGGCGAACCTGGGCAAACGTCCTCCTCGCCACAGCTGAAAGATGATGTTCCAATGTCAGCTGTGGATTGAGGAAGATGGCCAAGTTGCAAACCCTCTCTGAGGGGATCAGTAGTTTCCCCACCCCCAGGGTAATGGACGGACAGATGGAATTGTCCTTGGGAGGCAAGACCCACAGCCACTCCATCTTGTCTGGGTTGAGTTTGAGTTTGTTGACATCCATCCAGGCCCCAACAGCCTCCAGGCACCGGCACATGACTTCCAGTGCTTCATTGACTGGACATGGGGTAGAGATGTATAACTGGGTATCATCGCCGTATTGATGATACCTCACCCCATGCCCTTGGATGATCTCACCCAGCGGTTTCATTTAGATATTAAATAGCAGGGGGGAGAGGACCGACCCCTAAGGCACCCCACAAGGGAGGGACCTAGAGGTCAACCTCTGACCCCCCACTAACACCGACTGCGACCGACTGGAGAGGTAGGAGGAGAACCACTGGAGAACAGTGCCTCCCACTCCCAACCCCTCCAGCCAGCGCAGAAGGATACCATGGTCGATGGTATCGAAAGCTGCTGAGAGAAGCACCAGGACAGAGGACAAGCCCCTGTCCCGGGCCCGCCAGAGATCATCCATCAACGCGACCCAAGCAGTTTCCATGCTGTAGTCGGGCCTGAATCCAGACTGCTGAGGACCTAGATAATCGGCTTCTTCCAAGGACCGCTGGAGTTGGAGCACCACCACCTTCTCAACAACCTTCCCCATAAAGGGAACGTTGGAGACTGGACGGTAGTTATTAAACACTGGGTCCAGGGAAGGCTTCTTGAGGAGGGGGCGCACAAGTGCCTCCTTATAAAGGGCTGGAAAGGACCCCCTCCCCAAGGAGGTATTGACAATCTCCTGGGCCCAGCTCCGTGTCACCTCTTGGCTGGCCGAAACCAACCAAGAGGAACATGGATCCAGTGGACAGGTGGCGGAACTCACAGCTCCAATGGCCTTGTCCACTTCATCAGGTGTCACCAAGTCAAACTCCTCCCAGACTGATGGACGAAGACGTTTAGCCCCAGTCACCTTGACTGACTCATTGTCAGCCAATACTGCTATGCAATTGGAGTCAAGATCAGCCCGGATCCGAGCAACTTTATCAGTGAAAAACTAATTAAATTCCTCGGCACTACCCTGCAAGGGCTCCCCAACTCCCCCCAATTTAGAAAGGAGTGGGTCACCCTAAAAGAGCAGCCGGGCGGGATTCTGCTGATGCAATCAAGTTGGCATGGTATGCGCATCTTGCCGCCTTAAGCGTCACTTTGTAGGTCTTAATAAAAGCGCTTACAAGTGTTCAGTCTTACTCTTCCTCCATTGCTTCTCTAGACGTCTCTTCTGGTGTTTCAACTCCTGGAGCTCCTCGTTGAACCATGGAGCTCTACGGGGTCTAGTGCCACAGAGAGGTCACAATGGCGCAATTCGGTCAAGAGCCTCCGTTGCAGCCTTGTTCCAGGCCTCAGTAGGAGACTCTGCCGAGCTGTGGACAAGTGAATCTGGTAAAACCCCAAGCGCCCTCTGAAAGCCCTCGGGGTCCATCAGGCGTCTGGGGCGGAACCTCATAATAATAATAATAATAATAATAATAATAATAATAATAATAATAATAATAACAACAACAACAACAACAATAATAACAACAATGACAATGATGATGATGATGTGCACGCAGAAGAAATGAAGCTATGCACATAGCTCAATTTTTCTATCGGTGCAGTGTCCTTTACCATTCCGGTAGCAAATGACTACTGATTACAACATATAATATCAACAATCTCAGATCCTTTTCAGCAGGAAAACTAGATAAATGTATCTATTTACTTTGCTATATACATTCAGCAGACTTGCATTATGATCCGTGGATCTAAATGTCCTAAGCGATCGTCAATGTGATGCTGTCTTAAGGTATTCAACTGGAACCAGGGAGACCAAGGTCAATTTCTCTGTCAATCAGAGGAAACTGACTTTGAACCAATCATTGTCTCTCAAACCAATCAACCCAATCCTAGAGGTCATTTGCAACGGAATAGGACAGATTCTAGATAAAGAGGCATGGGAGAGGGGAGGGGAATTGTGTGTGTTTATATACAGTATGTGGTAAAACAAAAGTCATCTTGAAGTTGAGTTTGGGCCCTGGTGACCTCATGGAGACATCCATGCTTTTATTTGGCAACTGTATTATCCTTTTCCCAGGTGATTGATTGATTGATTTGTTTGTTTGTTTGTTTATTTACCATTCATTCATTCATTCATTCATTCATTCATTCATTCATTCAACTTCTATGCCGCCCAATCCCAAAGGACTCAGTGCAGCTGAGAGCGACCAGTGATGGAAAACCTTTTTTTCATTGGGTGCTAAAAGGGCGTGTGCACGTGCAATAGCATGCATACATGTGCCTACTACATCCATAATGCAATGCCCTCCCCTGTGCATGCATGCACAACGCCCCCTGCACTCCCCCCGCGCAGGCCTCTAGGCCTCAATGAAGCACCCAAACGTCCAGTAGGCCTGCTGGGAGGCTTTCTTACAGCCTGGGAGTGTGAAAAATGGCCCAACAGTCTTACTGGAAGTTTATTTCCAAACTTCCAGTAGGCCCCTTGGGCCAGTTTTTCACTACCCACAAGCTCCGGAGGCTTATCTAAAGCCAGGGGAGGGCAAAAGCAGCCTCCCCCGCCATCCAGATGGCCAAAAATCAGCTGGAGCTGACATAGGCAAGGCCTCACATGCCCTCAAATATGGCTCCACGTGCCATTTGCAGCACAGGTGTCATAGGTTTGCCCTCACGGTTTTAGACCTTCTGGTCTAGTCCATAGGTCTGGAATTCCTTGCTGATTTCATCCCAACCTTGCCTTGCATTCCAAGTTAAATATGAAGAGTCCATGGCCAATTACAGGGCACTGAAATTACAGAAAAGAGTTCTGTGATTATTGTTCATCATTACTAAGGATGTTTATATTTTTTTTAAAAAAAGAAAAAAAACCCCAAGGTAACTGCACCAGATTACTTACGGGACCATCTGTTGCCTCACATATCCCAGTGGCCGGTTAGGTCCCACAGAGTTGGCCTTCTCCAGTCTCTTCTCCAGAAGAGCCTTCTCTATGGTGGCTCCGGCCCTATGGAACCAACTCCCTCCAGAGATCCGTACTGTCCCTACCCTCCCCACCTTCCGTAAGGCTTTAAAAACACATCTCTGCTGACAGGCTTGGGGCCACTAAGTTTAATATCTAGCCCCGGATGACAAATAAACTTATTTACACGATTGGATGAATGTGAGTGATTGGTTTTTAAGAAATTGAGGTTTTAGGTTGCTTTTAGTTTTAGATTTTTAGATGTTGTATTTTTTTCCCCTTGATATGAGCCGCCTGAGTCTGAGGAGAAGGGTGGCATAGAAATCTAATCAACCAACTGTTGTGGTTAGCTGTGGCCCAGCTCCTGCCCCAAGGACTGTGGATGTGGGGGAGACATCCACATGCTGCAGGCCTGTTTTGTCCCCGGTGGAATCTGCTGATGAAGGCTCCTCTGACCAAGAAGACATGAGTGACAGGGAGGAGGAGAGTGTGGCAGACAGCTCAGAAGAAGATCAATTATCTAGCTCCTCCTTGGATTCAGAACAAGAGTTAATGATACAGCCACGCATGCAGAGAGCGATGCATAGGCAACAACAACTGAGAGATTATTATCAAAGAAAATGAGGCCACCTGTGGTTCGGTGGGGCTGTGGTAATTGGTGAGGCTGCTATAAATAGCAGCCTGTGGGTTTGGCCATTGTGGAGGATTATCTGATTGTTGTGTTTCGTGACTGCTTTACTGACTTTGACCTTTTGTGTGCTGATTTTCCCCGCTTTGAAACTAAACCAGAGCAAAGTGTGTTTCACTTTGTGAAAGAAGAAGGACTGTGAATTGCCTCACAGCTGCAAGCTAAGTATCACAGAACTGATAAGGGACTTGTACAAATTACCAGTTTGTTTGGAGACGAGTGCTCTTTGCTGTACCAAAAGGGGGCTTAGTTTAAGTGAATTTTCATTATAAAGAACATTGTTTTGAATTTTCAAACGTGTGTGTGTCTGAAATTTGTACCTGTGAATTTTTGGGAGGTGTCTGCCAGAGAGCCCGACAGAACACCAATGAACCAACCAACCACGAAAAAACAAACAAAGAAACAAACTGCCCGAATGTTTTAAATTACTTTGGGCGGTTGAATTAAATTTGCAGATTTGCAAATTTGACACACCTCTGGAAATTAAGTCAACAGTATTTAGATACCTGACAGAGGGGCATGATGGTCTAATGGCAAAGGTGATCACCTGATTTAGAATTCAACTCTAGGTAGCAGAAGATATTTCTCTCTTAGGGCGCAAAGGGAAAAAAAACCTGCTGCAGACCTACTGCATAGGCATCATGGAGGGCAGCCAGCCAGTAAATCCTCAACTCCATCCAGTTGCCACAACTCTACCCCGAGTAGGAACTACAAGATTGTAGAAAAAAAGGCTTTTTTAAAAAAAAATTGGATACATGAATACCAACTGACAATTGGAATCCAGATTTTGCTGCTATGACCTGTCTGTCACCAAGTAGATCAACAACTGAAACATGATACCGTTGACTTGTCAAGAATGGTGATAGTTTCAGCACTGATAAGATTTGTTCTTCTTTTCCTTGCCATCATATGGCCCCTTGGTTTTTGTTGTGATTCAGCCTGAGGCTCCTCAGGGACCGGCTGGATCTCTGCCGGATCCATGCCCAGAGGAGGAGGACAGTGAACAGGAGGGGGAGGACCAGGCAGACGGGGGAGAGGAACGTCAGGAAGAGGAGGAGGGAGAGCAGCCTGAGACCCCCGGGAGGGGGCTCTCCCCAGCTAGTAGCCTGGATTCATTGGATGAAGACGCACAGACATGAGGCAGCGACGTGCAGCTCAAAGACGGGGCCAATTAGAAAGGTATTTCCATCCCTGAATTGGCAACAGCTGGGTTTGGGTGTGGTTCTCCTCAGCAGGGTTGAAAAGGCAGGCCCGCCCTTACAGTCTTGTGGAGAGTTATCAACTGGGAGTCCTGTGACCTTGCTTCGATTCTCGGTGTCTCTGATCTTGGCTTGGGGCCTAGAAGTCTGGAAGACTTGGGGGAGGCGTGGGTTTTATTATCTCCAGCGTTGTTTTTGCCAGCAAGAATCCTGTTTTATTGCCTGGCCTTCGTGAAACCTCTGTGAAGCTTCATAGTGTTCCTGTCTGTAAGAACAGTTTTTGTTCCCTGTGTTTGCTTTCAATTATATAAACTGCCTTTGCTTTTTACCAGTGTGTCTGGATACTCTTTTTGGTTGGTGTTGGAGTCTGGGGGGACCCAGGCAGAACAGTTTTCTTCTTTAGTGTTTATCTTTAGTGTTTACCTTCCGCACTAAGTGTCTTGAAGAAGAACAAATCTGCTGTCTCATTTGTTCACCGGTGCAATAATTAATTAGTTTGTTGGTGGTTTTTTTTTAAAGACTCTCTTTTTATTTATATCTTTTTCATTATTGTGGGTTTTTTTTAAACCCAAGAATAAATGCTTCCCTTAGGATACTTCATTGCCTAAGCTCTCTTCAGATGAGCTCCTGCTCCCTCTCCTGTAAAATCACTTGCATTTATTAATTAAAAATAACTCTGCATGTATAACAATAATTAAAGATTTGAGCTCTCCAACCTTTGTATATTGAATTGAGATACTTTGTTGGTTTAAATGGTGGCAGCTGGAGGATTTACAACCTAGAGTGTTAAACAGAGCTTTTAATTATTGCGTAAATATGCTATTAAATCTTTTTAAACTGGAAACCATAACACATTGCTTTCTATTCACAGTTTACTAACTATGTAAAGTAACATACCTGGAATGGGCATTTTGTGTGATATTGGAGATTCATTTTGTTTCACATTACAGGAAACTTACTGTGAACCTGAAATTGCTTGTAAAATTGTATTCACATAATGGCATCATTTGATGCATATGTGTCCCTTTTTATTCATTTAAAAATCTAAAGCAGGTCATTATCCAGATCAAAAAGAGAGGCAAGCAATTCCAATTCAAGAAATGGTGATTGTGATGGTGTGTGATGGTGTGTGATGATGATGATGATGATGATGATGATGATGATGATGATGATGATGATGGAGAATGCAAATCTACGCTATGTGCTAATACCAAGATACAAGGCATCTCTGGACTAAACCATAAAATCTGAGCTTTTTACTTCTCCTGTTAGACCATGCATATAACAGAACTGTTTTGGCTCCACTGCAACCATTAGAAATTAGAATTTTAGTTTTTAATTTGGTGAAACTGGAAACTTAAAAATGCAATGACTTGTATCCAACCCTGGCTTTGTACAAATGGAAAGCATTTTTGTTCGTTTGTTTAGCTGATCTTTCATTTTTGCTAATCATCCTGTGATATAAATCTGTACCATATTATTTTGCCATAAGAAACCCATCGTTATTGCTATTAATCACTCAAGTCTTGTACCTCTGAATCTTCCTTAGATCTGTCCTGTTGATGACCACTCTGTGTGCCCAGCATACTTTAAGAGGAAAACTGTGGCAAAGGTAATACCTGACTAAATAGCTCATTTGCAGGATGAGGAATGTTGAAGACCCATCAAGTGCAACTTGTTGGTATATTAATTACATCTTTAGCTAACTAGCTACATGCTGCATTTGGTATTCTGTTGGCCTAGAGCTGGTGATCCAAAAGTGTAAGAATTGTTTGTTACTCCTTTGACATGGATAGATCACTGTGATCAGTTCTAAACTATTCTCTGCACAACAGGAGACACATCACCCTAATCACCTGGACTACTATAATCAGATGTGGGCTGCTAGCTGGAATGCTAAATTGGGCTTGCCGCGGCTCATGAGCGCTTGCAGGGCCAGCATAATTTTGCTTCTGCACCTGTGGAGATAGCAAAATCGCACAGGTGCGCCCATGTTTCAGTGAGGGTTTTTTGCTTCTGCGCATTCCAAAACACGGGCGTACCTGCAGCTCCTTGCGCGATTTTGCTATCTCCACAGGTGCAGAAGCAATATCGCACTGGCCCCGCAAGCACTCAGGAGACATGGCGGTGAGCCCAATTTAGAGTTCCGGCTGGAGCCCACCCCTGACTATAAGTTGACTATGGTTACTCCTAAAGAGCATCCAGAAGCTTCAAATGGTATAAAATGCAGTTGCTCACAAAGTTTTATGCAATTCAAAATTTCCACATGTGTCACCCCTTCCAGATATAATTCAAGGGGCTGGTTAATACTGGGCAATTGCAGGACCACTTCTCCCTGGTTATATTTACCCAGCTTCAGGAGGGAGGGGTTGCATTTCAGAGGAGTAAAAGACAATGCAGCCCAGATATTATACAGGGTGCGCTCCAAAAGTAATGCAATTATTTTTTTTAAAGTAATTTATTGAACATATTTGCACAAACACTTAAAATTCTTCAAAATACTGTCCTTGGGCCTCTACACATTTTTTTCAGCCACTCTGCCGTGACCGGTATGCACCCTGGAAGGCGTGTTCAGGGACCTCTCGCAAGTTCTTTGTCATGGTTGATTGGATCTCTTCTATGGATAAAAAACATACTTTGCCACAATGCACTACTAGTCCGTGAGTTCCTGGCCAAACACCATGTGCCAATGCTGCCCCACCCTTCCTATAGTCCTGACGTTGCCCCAGCAGACTTCTTTTTGTTCCCAGAATAGATCCAGTGCACTGGCCTGGCATGCTTGTCTACCTTCCATGTGGTCTTCCACTTGCCAGCAACATGTCCTTTGCAAACTGGACACGGGGACACTGGGAAGGCCATGTGGAAGGCAGGCAAGCTAATCCCTAAGATGTCAGTAAGAGGCGTGCATAAGTGCAACTGAGTGCCTTCCATCCCCTGTCCTGATGTTTCTCTTTTACTGGTAAGCTGCAGAGCAGAGACTGGGCAGAGCAGGGTAAGTGAGAGGCAACCATGGGACTGGTTCAGGGGTGTGACCAGTCACTACCTGTTTGGCAAACCAGGTTACATGTCCGCTTAATGGTTTTCCTGAACTGGTATGAACTGATAGAATTTCACCCCTGCTCAGAACCTAACACTACTGAATTACAGTGCATCATTCTTTCATTTTGCAAAAAGTTCTTGTTGGTTTCTTGAACTTGTTTGTTTGTTTGTTTGTTTGTTTGTTTTGTTTGTCAAACACGTACAAGTTAACAAATATAGGTATGAACATAAACCTGAACAAAAGAAATAAATACAGATAAATAGGGACAGTAAGACAGGGATGGTAGGCATGCTGGTGCGCTTATGCACACTCCTTTTATGAACCTCTTAAGAATGGGGTGAGGTCCATGGTCCAATGTAGGGATTTTGGCATGTGGTTTTCAGTTCTGGCTTTGCATTACTTCAATACACTTGACTTCTAATAAAACTATACTTTTCTGTTGTGGTTAGCTCTGGCCCAGCTCCTGCCCCAAGGAATGTGCAGGTGGATGTGGGGGAGACATCCACATGCTGCAGGCCTGTTTTGCTCCCAGTGGAATCTTCTGACAAAGTCTCCTCTGACCAAGGAGGCCTGAGTGACAGGGAGGAGGAGAGTTTGGCAGACAGCCCAGGAGGAGATCAATCATCTGTATCATCTCTGGATTCTGAACAAGAATTAATGACACATCCACGCATGTGTAGAGTGATGCATAGGAAGCAACAACTAAAGGATTATTATAAGAGAAAATGAGGCCACCTGTGGTTGGGTGGGGCTGCTGTAATTAGTGCTGCTGCTATAAATAGCAGCATGTGGGTTTGGCCGTTGTGGAGAATTATCTGATCGTTGTGTTTCCTGAATGTCTTGCTAACTCCGGCCTTTGTTTGTTGACTTTTCACCACTTTGAAACCAAAGCAGAGCACTTTGTGGAAGAAGAAGGGCTGTGACTTTCTTCACAGCTGCAAGCTAAGTACTTACGAACTGATAAGGGACTTGTACAAACTACCAGGTTGTTTTGGGATGAGTGCTCTTTGCAGTACAAAAAGAGTGCTTAGTTTATTTTGAATTTTGTGATAAAGAACATTGTTTTGAATTTTCAAACGTGTGTGTGTGTGTCTGAAATTTGTACCTTTGAATTTTTGGGGGGCTCCTACCAGAGAGTTCGGGAGAACACTTTTCGCAATAAATGGAACCAAGGCTTGCTTGTTTCTATTTAGAGGTTTAAGTGGTGGCATGTCTGACCTTCAGCCATTCTTTGACTCTATGTCAACCTAGTAAAGCTGCAAAGAAAAGGGAAAAAAAACATGATTCAAAATTATATGGAATCAGCATTTTGCTCTCAGAGTCCATGAAGATTTGCTTTCATGTTGAATTATCAAGATCTAAGTCCTCACATCCAATTGCTAGAAGGAATGATAAACAGTAAATTCTGATGGCATCATACACTTCACTTCTGTTTGTCAGTTTGGAGGCAGTTGTCATGTTCCTTAGGCAACAGAACATCTTGGGCTGGCCTTATTAATTACATATATACTTCAGTTTTTCAAAACTCTTGACATTAGCATGTATATTATTGCCCTAGGGAAATTACATTTCTCATGGCTCCTGGAAGCCGTATGTAACTGTGTATTATGGGACGGGAGGGAGAGGTGCAAAGGAAGAGATAGAAGTGAGAGGAGCAGAGAAAAATGCCGTTGCTCTTTCATTAAAGTCATGGTAGCTGCTTGGGAGAAAGTAGATAGGGAAGGGCAAGAAAGCAATTATCTCCTTGCATTGTTAATCAATAGCAGTTGTTGCAACAGCCATGGTTGCAGCTTAAGCGAGAGGGGCTGAGGATCTGGAAAGACAAATTGGTTGGATGAGCAGCTACTAGTGAAATTAGCAGTGGGAGGGTAGATTTATTTCTGTTTCCACATTTTCCTTTGAAAAGCTGGTCCCAATCCAAAAAGACCTGAACTTTGGAGAGTTTGTTACTAGGACAACTGACTCAGTGTGGTGTTTTCTAATGGGGGAAAAAATTGATACTTTGGGATAGGAATAGCATTGGGAGTTATTAATATTGATCTCTTAGCATCGTTTGAAATTACTTGTGAATAAATCGAACGTAATAAAGGTCACGGGGACTTTTTAATCTATTTTTAATAGAAGTTAAATTAATTTTCAAAAGCATACTACAAGTAAGACTCCTATCTACTGTACATGGGAATATCTGGACAGATTTTAAGCAGGGAAAAGGTTTACCACTGCCTTTTTCTGGATTCCCCCCACCCAACTCCAGATGAGTCCAGCTAAATTAATCTGGGTTAATTCATAAATTCTCAATTTTTTCTGAATAGAAAAAAAATAACCAGGCATTTAACATACAGTAATACCTCATGATACGAACTTAATTGGTGCAAGGAGGAGGTTCGTAAGACGAAAGGTTCGTAAGACGAAACATTGTTTCCCATAGGAAACAATGTAAAGTCAATTAATCCGTGCAACCAACCCCCCCCCCCCCCCGCAAAAAAACAGCTTTCGGTGACTGCTGGGAAGCCGCGCGGCTGTTTTAAAAGGCGACAGCCGGCCTGGGGGGCTTCCCAGCACCCCCCCGAACCCAGGTTCAGGGTTCAGGGGGGTGCTGGCAAGCCCCCCAGGCCGGCTGCGACCTTTTAAAACACCCACGCCGCTTCGCAGCTGTCTCCCGAAGCCGAACGCGGAAATTCGGCTTTAGCGTTCGGCTTCGGGAGACAGCTGTGAAGCGGCGCGGGTGTTTTAAAAGGTCGCAGCTGGCCTGGGGGGCTTCCCAGCAACCTCCCGAACCAAACCCGGGGTTCAGCAAAATTTTGCCTCTTCTTACGAACTTTGTTCGAGTTACGAACCGGCGTTCGGGAGGCTTCTGGGAAGCCCCGCCGCCCGGCTGTCACCTTTTAAAACAGCCACGCGGCTTCCCAGCAGTCTCCGAACACCGGTTCGTAACTTGAAAAAAGTCCGTAAGAAGAGGCAAAATTTTTCTGAACCCCGGGTTCGTATCACGAGTTGTTCGTAAGACGAGGGGTTCGTATCTTGAGGTACCACTGTATTCCCATATAGTTGTGCTGCCCATGACCGTGATGGCAAACCTATGGCACGCATGCCAGAGGTAGCATGCAGCACCCTCTCTGTGGGCATGTGAGCCATCGTCCCAGTTCAGCTCCACTGTGCATGATGTACATCTCCTGCAGGCCAGCTGGTGTACAGGACCCTGTTGTGCATGGGGAGACACATGTATGCACGAGGCTCATGTGGGGGTGGGGAGTATGTCCAGGGGCTTTGCGCACATTGTATTTCAGGGATTCGGGTGCACGCACATTCACACATGTGTGCACTTTGGCCTAGGCACTTGCTTGTATTACAGACAGGGCTTGGCAACAATGTTGTACTATGCTCTAGTTCAGGGGTAGGCAAAGTTGGCTCCTCTATTACTTGTGGACTTCAACTCCCAGAGTTCCTGACCTATCATTGTTGTGGTTAGCTCTGGCCCAGCTCCTGCCCCAAGGAATGTGCAGGTAGATGTGGGGGAAACATCCACATGCCGCAGGCCTGTTTTGCTCCCGATGGAATCTGCTGACGAAGTCTCCTCTGACCAAGGAAGTGTGAGTGACAGGGAAGAGGGGAGTTTGGCAGACAGCCCAGGAGGAGATCAATCATCTGTATCATCCTTGGATTCTGAACAAGAATTAATGACACATCCACGCATGCGTAGAGTGACGCATAGGAGACAACAACTGAAGGATTATTACAAGAGTAAATGAGGGGCTGCTGTAATTAGTGCTACAGATAAAAGTGCAACCTGGTGTTTTAGCCTCATTGCAGTTTATCTGATTCATTGTTTCGTCAAGATCGTGGTTTTTGTGCTGTTCAAGATTGTGTGTGGACTTTCTGGACTTTAGAATTGGACTCAATTTCCCAGTTATTGGGTGAGCAATTGGATTGCATTTAACCTGTGCCTTGCGTGTACCAGAAAATCCCTTTGACATTTAAAAAGGGAGCTGTTTCTGTTTTTCTGTTCATAAAAACTTTTGGGTTTTCCTTTTATTGTGTGGTGTGTGTCTTCCTGGACTAATTACCCTGTAATTACGGGCGGTTGAAACATGCCGGCAGAACAATCATGCTAGCAAAGGAATTCTGGGAGTTGAAGTCCACATGTCATAGAAGAGCCAACTTTGCCTATCCTTGCTCTAATTTAATCTCTCTCTTCCTTTTCCCCTTACTTTCTATATTACAGTCTGGCTCAGTGTAACCACTGCATAATTTTTATTTTCCACTTGAAATCCCATTTGGCTTCTTATTATTTCAGTATAAAATATTGGGTAATTTATTTAGAGTTGGCGGAAGATATTTGCAGCTCGAGGCAGAGTAGCATCCATTCAAGATGCATCCCTTGTTGCAAACTGGGTCAAAGTGTTTTGGTACTTAAACCCTAAAATCCTGTTCTGCTCCCAGGTAGCTGTAATGAATGGGAAATCTGCATTTGTACAAAGAAGGCATGATAGTCTGTTCTCTCCTCCTCATTCAATTATACAGCACGGTTGCCTCAAAAAGCAGTCAGGAGAATCCAAAATGACTTCAAGTGCAAGCATCATGGTTGGGCTGCTGCCAGAATGACTAATTGTGTGCAGCTCCGTGGCTCTTGAGCACCAGTGCGGGATTGAGAGCAATTTGGCTTCCCGCACCTGTGCAGGTAGCAAAATCTCACACAGGGACGGGCATGTGTGTTGGCATGTTTCAGTGAGGTATTTTGCTTCCCGGCACGTGTGTCCCTGTGTGAGATTTTGCTACCTTCACAGGTGCAGGAAGCAAAATTGCACTCGATCCCGCACTCATTCTCCAGAGCTGTGGAGCTGCATACAATTAGCCATTCCGGCAGCAGCCCACCACTGGTAAGCATGATTATTATTATTATTATTTTTTATTATTTATTAGATTTGTATGCCGCCGGTCTCCGTAGAGTCGGGGCGGCTCACAGCAATGATAAAAACAATACACAATGACAAATCTAATAGTTAGAATCTAAAATAACAATAATACATTTTAAAAAGTCTAAAAAACAAGAAACCCCAATATATTAAAAACATACATACAGTCATATCATACACAAAAAAACTACATAGGCAGGAGGAGATGTTTCAGTTTCCCCCACGCTTGACGACAGAGGTGGGTTTTAAGGAGTTTACGAAAGGCAAGGAGGGTGGGGGCAGTTCTAATCTCTGGAGGGAGCTGACTCCAGAGGGTCGGAGCCGCCACAGAGAAGGCTCTTCCTTTTGGTTCCGCCAAACGACATTGTTTAGTTGACGGGACCCAGAGGAGACCAACTCTGTGGGACCTAACCGGTCGCTGGGATTCGTGCGGCAGAAGGCGGTCTCGTAGATAACCTCGTCCGGTGCCATGAAGGTGCCATGATGTCACCCACAGGCCTTTCTTTTGTCTAAGGAAAACAAAAGTTTTGGAGCTAGGGGAGCCCTTATATGCAGAAAGTTGGTGGAGGGAAAGGGGCGTCGCTCTTACATGATACACTTCTTCTCATAGGGTGGAATGAACCTCCATGAATGGATGCCACCGTCCCTTCAGCCAAAGAGGACTGACAAATTGTATATCTTCATCCTCCTGCCTCAGTTCCCCCTCTTTGATGAAGGATGATGGTCAGTCTCAGCGTGTAGCTACCAGTCAAAAACAAATAAAAAGATAAACAATTAGATGTCCTGAAGGCAAGAACAGATTAACTTTGGGTGGGATTGGAGGTTGACTCCATTCTACGAGAAGAGGCATAACAGGTAAGATAAATGCCCCTTCTCCATTTTGGGTGGAGCTAATCTCCAAGAATGGGACATACCAAAGAGGTCTGTCCTTTGGGAGGGCTAAGGCTGTCTGGCTTCCCCAATTTGTGGTACCACACATTTTATTTATTTATTTTGTCCAATACATAATACACATTGAAGAGAATAGATATGTAGTAATATAAATAAAGAAAAGGAGAGAATAAAAGATATAAAAGTATAGGAGATCATATATGAAAGGAAGACAAGATAAATGAGATAAGGAGAGACAATTGGACAGGGGACGGAAGGAGAACTCTGTGACCAAATGCCTCCTCAGTCAATGTAAAAACATCAATTTTGTAATGGCAGATAAAGGGAGTTGGTGAAACCCAAGTGGCTGCCCGGCAGACCTCCTCACTGGACATTTGAGTGGACCATGCTGTCATCATTGCATCACTACAGGTTGAGTGCACTGTCACTCTGGTTGGCCGTGGCAATGACTGCAGGCCATTCGCCTGTCACAATTACACTCCGCAGCCAGCACCCCACAGTAGACGAGGATGCTTTTTGTCCCAAGGAAGCGGGTTGAAAGAAGACGAAAAGCACCTCTGATCTGTGCAGAAGAAGAGATCCTTCAAGGTCTCCCAGCATTTTCCTTTATCCTTAAAAAAAATTTCCCTGAGAATGTTTCAAGAAATAAGTAGGGAGATGAAGATGAAAAATTATTGGAAGGAAGAAAAGGAAAGATTGCTGAAAGATGTAAACAAGTGAAGATTGGAAACAGTAGCAGGATTTTGGTGTGAGCTAGTTTCCATGTTCAAGAAGAAGTGAACCATGATAAGAGCAAAAATACATTTCTATGGGCCAGGAGGTAATGAAAGGTTAGACCCAAGAAAAAATTCAAAGGACACAAAATATTTTCGGTACACAGTGAGGAGGCAAATGTACTGTCTAGGTCTTAAGAGAGAGCAAACTGTCTCTAGGCTAGAAGTGAGATAAGGAGTTGACTGGAGACTCAAAAATCTCTAGGGACTCAGCAGGAGCTAAGAGGAAGTGCTTCAAAAATTTTAATCAAAAGTTACAATCTGGGTGGAATAGAAATTAATCTGGTTTGGCTAGAGGGAGAAGTGAACTGGGGAAAATCTGTCTTCTCTCAGGTAAATGTTAAAGGCAAGGATTTGTAGTCAGATTCCTCTGGTTTTAATGCACACTGATCTGCTTTGTGGATTCTGATACTTTGAAAGTATTGATTGTTTTCAGAAATTGCCTCTGATTTTTATCTCAGAAAGGCAGAATATTCTGTTCAATGGTTTCTACCTGATTCCCATCTCTCTTGGATTTGTGTCCAATGGGTGAAGAAAATGATGCTTCATATGTTTTCATTAAGGTCACTATAATTATTATAGTAGCCATCATTACGCCCAGTTTACTGGCAAATCGTTGAGAAGCCATTTTGGAGGCTTCAGGGTTGCCACAAAGCAGTGGTAGGGGGGATAGTTATGTGGGGGTTTGTAGCCAAAAAAATAAAGTTTTCATGTTGTTCTGTCGGGCTCTCTGGTAGACTCCTCCCAAAAATTCACAGGTACAAATTTCAGACACACACACGTTTGAAAATTCAAAACAATGTTCTTTATAATGAAAATTCACTTAAACTAAGCCCTCTTTTGGTATAGCAAAGAGCACTCGTCTCCAAACAAACTGGTAATTTGTACAAGTCCCTTATCAGTTCTGTGATACTTAGCTTGCAGCTGTGAGGCAATTCACAGTCCTTCTTTCACAAAGTGAAACACACTTTGCTCTGGTTTAGTTTCAAAGCGGGGAAAAATCAGCACACAAAAGGTCAAAGGCAGCAAAGCAGTCACGAAACACAACGATCAGATAATCCTCCACAATGGCCAAACCCACAGGCTGCTCTTTATAGCAGCCTCACTAATTACCACAGCCCCACCCAGCCACAGGTGGCCTCATTTTCTTTGATAATAATCTCTCAGTTGTTGTTGCCTATGCATCGATCTCTGCATGCGTGGCTGTATCATTAATTCTTGTTCTGAATCCAAGGAAGAGCTAGATAATTGATCTCCTTCTCAGCTGTCTGCCACACTCTCCACCTCCCTGTCACTCATGTCTTCTTGGTCAGAGGAGCCTTCATCAGCAGACTCCACCGGGGGCAAAACAGGCCTGCAGCATGTGGATGTCTCCCCCACATCCACAGTCCTTGGGGCAGGAGCTGGGCCAGAGCTAACCACAACACATGTGAGAATCAAGGACACTCTCACAGATGGCTGGACAGAAGAGGAACAAGTAACCAAGTGACCAGCCAAATCTAGGATTCGACAGCATGACTAGTGATTTGGGGGGGAAAGGGAAACCTTTTAGTTTTAATTAAAGGAAAGCTGTGGCAAATCCTAGAATCGTCTTTCACCAGTTTGTGCCAATATGCTGTACCCAATAAATTGTTCTTTGAGGAGCTTGAGTGCCTCTGAGTTTGATTTTTATGAGCACATTACTTGGAATGCTGATGGGAGGAACATGGACACTATCCAGAAAATGAGTGGTAGTAAAAGACCTATATAACTCAAACCAGAAGCTGCACCAAATTATGAGGAGAGGGTAGCATTGAAGGACATGTTCAGGAGGGCAAAGACCCCTCTCATTGCCTATTAATGTATGCCTTTCCACCAGATGCTTCTACAGCAGCATAAAAATATATAGAATAATACAATACAATTTAGTTCTTTCACTTACCCTGGATTCTCTTTCAGTTTTCAAATCATCTTCTTCTTCTTCTTCTTCTTCTTCTTCTTCTTCTTCTTCTTCTTCTTCTTCTTCTTCTTCTTCTTCTTCTTTATTTATTATTTTATTTTATTTTATTTTATATTTTATTTTATATTTTATTTTATTTTATTTTTTATCTTATCTTATCTTACTTTACTTTACTTTACTTCACTTCACTTCACTTCACTTCACTTTACTTTACTTTACTTTATTTTATTTTATTTTATTTTATTTTTATTTTGTCCAATGCACAATAATACACAAGGAAGGTCATAGAGGTTATACTCGAGTAAAATATATTAGAGAAGGAATAGAAGTGAAAGTTTAGGAATAGAATATATCAATTACAGAATAAAAGGATGTTATGAGAGTAGTATAAGAAGAATAGAATGGAAGAATAGTAGATACAATATATGAGGTATAGGAGAGACAATAGGACAGGGGACGGGAGGCACGCTAGTGCACTTATGCACGCTCTTGACATTTTTCCTGCAAATTGCTTCTGGACATTTTGCCAACTATTGTGAGCTTCCTTATATCTCCAAGACTGTTTCCTCAGACTTGATTTATTATTTCATGGACTTCTGTTGGCTGTTAACGAAGTTGAATTAACAGCCGGTGTTCAGCAAAAACTGTTTTACACTGTATTTGTGCTTGCCAACTACTAAGAAAACTCATTAGTAGTCATTAATTTAGTAAACGAAGGTTTGGACAGTCTTTGTGTCTGCTGCGTTCTTTACGGTCCATAGCTGGGACAGAACAGGCATCTGCTGGAGGAGTAAATGGGAATTACCAATCTGTGAAAGTCATTAGGAGATAAGAAAAAAATCATGGCATTTACGGGATGATATCATGTTTATGTACCATTGTAAGACTTTGTTTTGATAATTTTGTTTTATCCTACACTGCCCTGAGTCACATTCATGAGATGGTCAGCTGCATATAGTAAATCTGATGTAAATAAATAAAATTTGGTATCGTTATATTTGCAGCTGATGCATCTTTTTTATCTGCATTATTTCTTCAGTGAAATAAACTGGAGGTTATGATTAAAAATTACAAATCTGTTTAGATCCTGACACATCCATATCTTGGCAACAATAGGTAACTGAGTTACCATTGCTACCTTTCATCTAAGTATTAATCAAGGTCAACCTACTTTGGTTTTTCAAGATCAGCGGAGGTCAGCTAGATTCTGCCACCTGCCACAGTTCTGACATAAAGACCAAATCTGTCTACAGGGCATGATTAAAATTGTTATCCCTCAAATCTGCTTCTTTCCCCTGGCATAGTGTGACATCTTGGACCACTGTTATCATTCACTCATGCCAGCATGGCTTGATTATACCCCTTATTAATTTGTCTTATTAATAAGTGGAATGAATTGGACGGACACACATACATATAGTCAATTAGACAAACTTCAACACCATCCTTTATGCTCAGCAAAGCAGAGAGGTCAAGATAGTTTATTTATTTTATTTATTTATTTTATTTTATTTATTCATTCATTCATTCATTCATTCATTCATTTATTTATTTATTTATTTATTTATTTGTTTGTTTATTTATTTATTTATTTATTTATTTGATTTGTATGCCACCCCTCTCCGCAGACTCGGGGTGGCTAACAACAACAATAAAACAGTATATAACAAAATCCAATATAAAAACAGTTAAAAGCCCATTATATAAAAACCAATCATACATACAGATATACCATGCATAAAATTGTAAAGGCCTAGGGGGAAAGTATAACTCAATTCCCCCATGCCTGGCGGCAGAGGTGGGTTTTAAGCAACTTTTGAAAGGCAAGGAGGGTGGGGGCAATTCTAATCTTTGGGGGGAGTTGGTTCCAGAGGGCCGGGGCCGCCACAGAGAAGGCTCTTCCTCTGGGTCCCGCCAAGCGACATTGTTTGGTTGACGGGACCTGGAGAAGACCCACTCTGTGGGACCTGACTGGTCACTGGGATTCGTGCAGCAGAAGGCGGTCCCTGAGGTAATCAATTTATGCAGTTTATGCTGTCATATGATTTTCCAATTTTAAGTGCCTGGTAAATCAGGAGGTCTGATTTTCTGGGGAAGCAGGGGCTCCAGCACACCCAATTATATAGCAATATCTCCAAATTTGTTCCCCAGCTTTATTCAATTCAATTCAATTCAATTTATTGGATTTATATGCCGCCCCTCTCTGAAAACTCGGGGCGGCTAACAACAGTCATGAACAATATACATGAACAATATACAGTAAAAATCCAATACTAAAAACTAACTTAAAAAACCCTTAATGTATAAAACCAGCATACGTACAAACATACCATACATACAGTTGTATCAGCCTAGGGGGAGAAGAAGTCTTAATTCCCCCATGCCTGGCGGCAGAGGTGGGTTTTGAGTAGCTTACGAAAGGCAAGGAGGGTAGGGGCAGTTCTAATCTCTGGGGGGAGTTGGTTCCAGAGGGCCGGGGCTGCCACAGAGAAGGCTCTTCTCCTGGGTCCCGCCAAGTGGCATTGTTTCGTTGACGGGACCCGGAGAAGACCCACTCTGTGGGACCTAACTGGCCACTGGGATTCGTGCGGCAGAAGGCGGTCTCGGAGATATTCTGGTCCGATGCCATGAAGGGCTTTAAAGGTCATAACCATCACTTTGAATTGTGACCGGAAACTGATCGGCAACCAATGCAGACTGCGGAGTGTTGGTGTGACATGGGCATATTTAGGAAAGCTCATGATTGCTCTCGCAGCTGCATTCTGCACGATCTGAAGTTTCCGAACACTTTTCAAAGGTAGCCCCATGTACAGAGCGTTACAGTAGTCGAACCTCGAGGTGATGAGGGCATGAGTGACTGTGAGCAGTGACTCCCGGTCCAAATAGGGTCGCAACTGATGCACCAGGCGAACCTGGGCGAACGCCCCCCTCGCCACAGCTGAAAGATGTTTCTCTAATGTGAGTTGTGGATCGAGGAGGACGCCCAAGTTGCGAACCCTCTCTGAGGGGGTCAATGTTTCTCCCCCCAGGGTAATGGACGGACAGATGGAATTGTCCTTGGGAGGCAAGACCCACAGCCACTCCATCTTGTCTAGATTGAGTTTGAGTTTGTTGACACCCATCCAGGCCCCAACAGCCTCCAGGCACCGGCACATCACTTCCACTGCTTCGCTGACTGGACATGGGGTGGAGATGTATAACTGGGTATCATCGGCATATTGATGATACCTCACCCCATGCCCTTGGATGATCTCACCCAGCAGTTTCATGTAGATGTTAAATAGCAGGGGGGAGAGGACTGACCCCTGAGGCACCCCACAAGGGAGAAACCTAGAGGTCGACCTCTGACCCCCCCCACTAACACCGACTGCGACCGACCGGAGAGGTAGGAGGAGAACCACTGAAGGACAGTGCCCCTCACTCCCAACCCCTCCAGACGGCGCAGAAGGATACCATGGTTGATGGTATCGAAAGCCGCTGAGAGGTCAAGAAGCACCAGGACAGAGGACAAGCCCCTGTCCCGGGCCCGCCAGAGATCATCCATCAATGCGACCAAAGCAGTTTCCGTGCTGTAGCCGGGCCTGAATCCAGACTGCTGAGGACCTAGATAATCGGCTTCTTCCAAGGACCGCTGGAGTTGGAGTGCCACCACCTTCTCAACAACCTTCCCCATAAAGGGAAGGTTGGAGACTGGACGGTAGTTGTTAAGCACGGCTGGGTCCAGGGAAGGCTTCTTGAGGAGGGGGCGCACAAGTGCCTCCTTATAAAGGGCTGGAAAGGACCCCCTCCCCAAGGAAGCATTGACAATCTCCTGGGCCCAGCTCCGTGTCACCTCTCGACTGGCCGAAACCAACCAAGAGGGACACGGATCCAGTGAACAGGTGGCGGAACTCACAGCTCCAATGGCCTTGTCCACTTCATCAGGTGTCACCAAGTCAAACTCCTCCCAGACAGATGGACAAAGACGTTTAGCCCCAGTCACCTCGACTTATTCATTGTCAGTCGACTCTGTTTTACAATTGGAGTCGAGGTCCGCCCGGATCCGAGCGATTTTATCAGCGAAAAATGTGTTAAAGTCCTCGGCACTACTCTGTAAGGGCTCCCCAACTCCCCCCTGATTAAGAAGGGAGAGGGTTACCATAAACAGAGCGGCCGGGCGGGATTCCGCTGATGCAATCAAGGCGGCATTATACGCGCATCTTGCCGCCTTGAGCGCCACTTTGTAAGTCTTAACATGTGCTCTTACAAGTGTTCGATCGGATTCGGACTTACTCTTCCTCCATCGCTTCTCTAGACGTCTCTTCTGGCGCTTCAACTCCCGGAGCTCCTCATTGAACCATGGAGCTCTACGGGGTTATTGATTTTAGGATAACTTTTCTTTTTTTTAATTGATTTTAGGATAACTTTTCTCTTTTACAGAGATCATTTGCTGCTTACTGTAAGATTCTATTAATTTGATCTCAAAGCTGAGTCCTAAAAGTATGGGAGAGGCACCTTCGGATCAATGGATGAATGAACTTGCAAATGCTGCTTTTTAGCCTCTCAACAACTCAATATTATCTGAAGGAAAGAAAGTTTTAGCTGGTGCAAAAGATGCCTTAAAGTTACACCAACAAACGATTAATATACTTTTGTATGGTTTTGAGATATGGCACAGTTTGTAAGTTATAACATGCTGCTTGTTCAGAATTCTGATCCTAAGCCTCCCAAATTGTGATATGACAAACAACATGTTGCAGCTAAAGCTAAGAAGAACCGAAGAACTGTTGGAAAGGACCTTGAAGCAGCAGTAATATTCATTTTTTCCCGTATCGGTTCTGTGGGTGTGGCTTGGTGGGTGTAGCAGGGGAAGGATACTGCAAAATTTCCATTCCCACCCCACTCTGGGGCCAGACAGAGGGGGTATTTTCTGGTTCTCTGAACCACTCAAAATCTCTGCTGCTGGTTCTCCAGAACCAGTCAGAACCTGCTGAATTTCACCCATATCTTGAAGGTCTTCTAGTCCAGGCAAAAATTCCTATAGCATTTCAGGCAAACAGTTCTCCACTCCCTTCTTGAAAACATACAGTAATGGAGCACTCACAACTTCTGGAGGCAAGTTGTTGCGCTGATTAATTGTATTATTATTATTATTATTATTATTATTATTATTATTATTATTATTATTAATTAGATTTGTATGCCGCCCCTCTCCAAAGACTCGGGGCGGCTCACAACAGTAATACAAAAACAATATAACAGTGAGACAAATCTAATATTAAAATAAAACATATCTAAAACCCCAACAATTTAAAAACCATACAACACATACATACCAAACATAAAATATAAAAGCCTGGGGGAGGATGTCTCAGTTCCCCCATACCTGGCGATAAAGGTCGGTCTTGAGTAATTTGCGAAAGACAAGGAGAGTAGGGGCCGTTCTAATCTCTGGGGAGACTTGATTCCAGAGGGCCGGGGCCACCACAGAGAAGGCTCTTACCCTGGGGCCCGCCAAATGACATTGTTTGGTCGATGGGACCCGGAGAAGACCAACTCTGTGGGACCTTATTGTCTGCTGGGATTCGTGTGGTAGAAGGCGGTTCCAGATGTTTTAGCTGTCAGGAAATTTCTCTTTTGTTCTAGATCAGTGATGGCAAACCTATGGCACAAGTGCCACAGGTGGCACATAGAGCTATATCTGCTGGCACATGAGCTGTTGCCCTAGCTCAGCTCCTGCACACATGTGCACAACAGTCAGCTGATTTTTGGCTCGCACAGAGGCTCCAGGAGAACATTTTAGATTTCTGGAGGGCCTCTGGGGTTCAGGGGCATTTTCACCCTCCCCAGGCTGCAGGAACCATTTGGAACCTCAGGCGGATGAAAAACGGGCCTACCAGGTCTTCCGGAAGTCTGGAAATGGGCCATTTCTGACCTCTAGGGGGCCTTTGCAGGGGTGAGGGAGGCCGTTTTCACCCTCCCCAAGCACTGAATTATGGGTGTGAAGTTGCATGTGCGTGATAGGGTGTGTTCATGCGATTTCGGCACCTGAGGGGAAAAAGGTTCCCCATCTCAGTTCTAGATTGCTTCTTTCCTTGATTAGTTTCGATTTATTTCTTCTTGTCTTCATTGCTTCACCTGCTGTCAGGTGAAGCTTGAGGAAGTACATAAGATTGAAAAAAATATATATGACTCCCTTGTGAAGTTCCTCTATGGTATGTGGATAGTATCCTGGAGAAAAAATTGAAATCTCTATAGAAAAATAAATGGAATTGTAAATGGCTGACTGGGAGCGAATGGCACAAGCTGTCAGAGAGAGAATCTTTACTGGTTTCTTTTTAAATCTTGTTGTCAGGCCACTTCCTTTAGGTGTTTCTGGAACATGTTGCTCAGTTTCAAACCTAGTATGAACACTTTTATCACGTCTATCTCTAGTGATCTGAGTCCTCTGCTCATAATCTCAGATCCTTCCAATGATTAGCTTCCTATTATTATCTTCAATCTCATAGCGCAACTGAAAAGTGGGGAAATAATTGGTGAAGTTCTGTTTCCAACAGGATTCTTGAAATGGAAGTTATACTGGTGGATTTCTGTTTAGCATCTTTAACTATGTTACTTACATAAGGTACAACACTTATCTATCATTAAGTGTTTTACCTTATGCTTCTTGACAAACTTATCTTTTTCTTTTATGTACGCTGAGAGCATGTGCACCAAGACAAATTCCTCTTGTATCCAATCACACTTGGCCAATAAAAATATTCTATTCTATTCTATTCTATTCTATATCTGTATCAATCCATCTTCACAGATGCCTAAAGAGTGGTACCAATCCATAACAGTTCCAATTTTTAAGAGAGGAGATATGATGAACTTGGACAGTTATTTCCCATCAGTTTACTAAGCATGACTCATTAATTGTATCCTAGACATCTCTATGTGAGATGTATTTATGAGGGAATGCATGAAAATACATTAGCTGGGGAACAAGCTGCCTTCCTAGCCAGATGGCACCAGTTGTTGGAAAAAAATACATTCCAGGCATCCAAAAGGAAAACCTTATGCTGCTTTTACCAATTTAAGATCCGCTTCCAACTTGATATTTATAATGAGACCATGGAGGAGAAAAGAAAATTTCCCTAGACATTGGTGTTTATTACATTTGATTCTAATGGTGTACGAAAACATGTATTTGCAGTTAAGGTATAGGTGTGTTCTTGTCTCATTTTTTGTTTAACTTTCACTTTGATTTCATCATAAAAATCATGTCCAAATGTGAGTTTCATCACTGACCCTCCCATGATAAAGAATAACCTTATTGTTCTGCCAGCATGTTTCAACCGCCCGTAATTACAGGGCAATTAGTCCAGGAAAACACACACCACAGGATAAAAGGAAAAACCAAAAGTTTTTATAAGCAGAAAAACAGAAACAGATCCCTTTTTAAATGTCAATGGGATTTTCTGGTACACACAAAGCACAGGTTAAATGCAATCCAATTGCTCACCAAATAACTGGGAAATTGAGTCCAATTCTAAAGTCCAGAGAGTCCACACACAATCTTGAACAGCACAAAAACCACAATCTTAACAAAACAATGAATCAGATAAACTGCCATGAGGCTAAAACACCAGGCTGCACTTTTATCTGTAGCACTAATTACAGCAGCCCCATTCAACCACAGGTGGCCTCATTTTCTCTTGTAATAATCCTTCAGTTGTTGTCTCCTATGCATCACTCTATGCATGCGTGGATGTGTCATTAATTCTTGTTCAGAATCCAGGGATGATACAGATGATTGATCTCCTCCTGGGCTGTCTGCCAAACTCTCCTCTTCCCTGTCACTCGCGCTTCTTGGTCAGAGGAGGCTTCGTCAGCAGATTCCATTGGGAACAAAACAGGCCTGTGGCATGTGGATGTTTGCCCCACATCCACCTGCACATTCCTTGGGGCAGGAGCTGGGCCAGAGTTAACCACAACACTTATATCCATCTTTTTTTAGGCCAATGATGAGGTGGTCTTTTTATTAATATTTTTAAAACATTCTACTTCATTTTAAAAATCAATAAAATGTTTCCTGTCAACAGTAAAAATAAATTCACTGTAAATATTGTTTACCAAACCAGCTAATTGGGTTTGCTTAATGATTCCAGTGAAGTCAGAATTGTTGTTCTCTTTATCAATGGTTTTTTCTCTCTTCCCCCATGTTTGAAATTAATTTTGAAGACGTTCCGGAATTGTTTACTATTCTTTGGGAAACATTTAAAAAACTGAACAGCCTTAAAAGAAAAATAATGGTTCCCTTTTGTATTTTTTCTAGATTGTCTCTTATATAATGCTCAATGGAACACTGATTTTTTAGCATCTTCAAAGCACAAATAATTACACTGTCTTTTCCTTCAATATATTCCACTGAAAACTAAATATGCTCACTGCAACCGAGACTGAATAATAAAGTTGGCTGAATTATTATTATTTATTAAAAATTTATGCTGCCCATCTCCCCTGTAAGGCAACTCTGGGCATGTTTCAAATTATAAAAAGATAAATAGAAAAGTAGCTAAAATATTTTAAAAATGCCTTAAATTTTATTTTATGAGCCATGGTGGGACAGCCGTGAGAATGCAGTATAGGCTAACTCTGCCAACTGCCAGTAGATCAGTCCTGATTTGCTCAATGTTGTCCATCCTTATGAAATTAGTAAAATTTGTTGTTGGGGAAAATATGTTTGCCTCTCTAAACTGCTTAGAGAGGGCTGTAAAGCACTGTGAAGAGATACATAAGTCTAAATGCTATTGCTAAGTCTAAGCCCAACATATAGCCTGACACCTGTTTTTTTTTTCTCTACCACCTACTGGCATGGGTTTCCCCCCCCCTTATTTCCTTGATGCTTTTATTCAAGTTTTTTTAAAAAAATGAAGCACAATATAATCTGTCCACACTTTCTAGGAATGGATAAAGGTGAAGGTAATAGTAAAGTTTTAAGGAGAAATAATAGAGAGACTTGTGGCATCTTAAACATGAACATATTTATTATGGCTTAAGCTTTGTGGAATATAGGGCATTCAAATTGCTCCCATGTATGTGAACTTAATTTTCCATTATACCAACTTGCAGTGGCTGGCACATCTGTCATATTGCTGTCCGTTATAATGTGCTGAACCAGCACATCTGGGAGCTGATCATTTAAAACTCATAAGTACTAATATTTAAGTTCCAGCTTTCATATCCTTTCTTCCTACCAGTGAAAAAGAGAGAATTTTTTTTACAGAAAACAGCTGAATCTGCAAAACAGCTGCATGGGTAAATGAGAACCATCGCTCAGCATTAAAACACAGGTTCTGTGTGCAGAAGGTCATATGTTTGAATCCTCATTGTTTTCAGGTAAGGTTAAGCAAAGTTTCTGAAAACTGCTGCAAGTCAGTGCAAACTTTCTTGGACTAGATCAGGGTGTCAAACTGGATCCGGCCCATGGGGTGCTTAGACTTGATTCATGGGGCTGTCCTGATATTTTTTCTGATAATGAAAATGAAGGGAGACTAGTACAGCTCTATTTCAAGCTATTTTGCTCCCATCAGCTAGCCATACCCTTACCGGGATTTGAACCTGGGCAGTCTGCCTATAAGGCAGTAGCTTTTAACCTCTAGGCCACGAGATCTCTTTCTCTCTCAGCTCACAGCAGGGAAGAGTTATATATGGGGTTTTTTTTTCTGGCAAATTACCCTGGTGTTGTGGTTAGCTCTGGCCCAGCTCCTGCCCCAAGGACTATGGATGTGGGGGAGACATCCACATGCTGCAGGCCTGTTTTACTCCCGGTGGAATCTGCTGATGAAGGCTCCCCTGACTAAGAAGACATGAGTGACAGGGAGGAGGAGAGTGTGGCAGACAGCTCAGAAGGAGATCAATTATCTAGCTTCTCCTTGGATTCGGAACAAGAGTTAATGATACAGCCATGCATGTGGAGAGCGATGCATAGGCAACAACAACTGAGAGATTATTATCAAAGAAAATGAGGCCACCTGTGGTTGGGTGGGGCTGTGGTAATTAGTGAGGCTGCTATAAATAGCAGCCTGTGAGTTTGGCCATTGTGGAGGATTATCTGATCGTTGTGTTTCGTGCCTGCTTTGCTGACTTTGACCTTTGTGTGCTGATTTTTCCCCGCTTTGAAACTAAACCAGAGCAAAGTGTCTTTCACTTTGTGAAAGAAGAAGGACTGTGAATTACCTCACAGCTGCAAGCTAATTATCACAGAACTGATAAGGGACTTGTACAAATTACCAGTTTGTTTGGAGACAAGTGCTCTTTGCTATGCAAAAAGAGTGCTCTGTTTATTTGCATTTTCGGTATAAAGAACATTGTTTTGAATTTTCAAATGTGTGTGTGTCTGAAATTGTATCTGTGCATTTTTGGGAGGATTCTACCAGAGAGCTCGACAGAACACCTGGTATACCCAAATATGGGAGGGAGCATACTACTCCCTTTTTCCTCTCAGCCCCTTCAGGGGCCATTCAGGCAGTCAATTTTTATAACCGACAAACTATATTCTATATGGGCAACATATGTTTGCTCATAATGATCACTAAAATTTCAAAAGCATTATATTTTATAGTCTCCATCTTGAGCCCCCCCCCATGCCCCTCCTATTGGATACAGTCACTGATCACAACTAGTTCATAACGCCTCAGAGACAACAGCATCTCTGACATGTTCATCAACACCTTTATTGCCCATAAAATATTTTGCAAGCACAGCATATTCTTATGTCCCTTGCCTTGGCATTAAGGAATGTCCCTTTAGTTGGACCCTTTTCTAACTAACAAAAGAATGTCTGTTCAGCATATATTTTCTCCAACTGTCTTAAAGTGATTAATGTTTAACAAGGATGACCTGCAGGTCAACCAGTTCAACCCCCGCCCCGCCCAAACAGAGTTAAAACCTCTACATTTATATAAATTTCTATATACTATTTTATTTTTGAATTTTCTTATCTACTACAGAAGTAAAATGCACACTTTGTAGGATCATTACTGTATAAACTTTTTTGTTTACTCCATTCACTGTTACTGTATGCTACTATCTCAACATGCTTAAATAGTGATAATTCATGCCTGCTATCCTTCACCTTTGTGTGAGTGTTTTAGACTCAGAATTAAGATTTCTGACCTAATGAACTTTCTTTTTTTAAATTTTAAAAGTTTTTATTTATAAATATACAATATATACATGGGTTACAATTAACGACATAGACATGTCAAATTACTGAAAGTGCGAATAATGGGTAATTACAGATTAAAGCAATAATCCTGTCGAATTATAATTTAAACAGTATGCATTTGACAATGAACAGAGACAAATAAACAAAGAACGTGGACAGACATACAGACATACAGAAAAAAGAAAAGAAAGAAGAAGAGAGAGAAAGTAGAAGGAAGGAAAGGGTGGGCGGGTGTACAGTAGGTCTGTGTTACAATTGTGAACTAGATATATTTTCAGTAGCTCATTTCCTTATATCTAATATTTAAAATTTTAGATAAATAAGAGAAAGTGTTGAATAAATCAACCTAATGAACTTTCTTCAGGTTATCTATGATGTTCAGATTTTTCATGAATGATGCTAACATCCATTCCTGGTTATTTATTGTTGATTTTTCTACCTTCTGCTCTTTAGCCAAAACAATCCCAAAGTAGTTAACAAATATTGTTTGTTTGTTTGTTTGTTTTTTGTTTATTTATTTTTTATTTATTTATTCTTTGTCCAATATACAATACATATGGAAGAGAGTAGGCATTAAGTAATATATATAAAGATAGAAGGAAAAAGAGGATATATATGATATAAGAAATAAGGAGAGAATATATATGATATATGTATGTATATATATGTAGATAGATAGATATATGTAGATAGATAGATAGATAGATAGATAGATAGATAGATAGATAGATAGATAGATAGATAGATAGATAAGGTAAGGGAAGACAATTGGACAGGGGACGATAGGCACATCAGTGCACTTATATACGCCCCTTATATAAGTTTGTTTTGTTTGTTTGTTTGACTATTATCCTTGCTTTCAGATTTATAGTCCAAAAGATAATACACACCGAAGGAACAGGCAGTGCATGAAGAAAAAGGAAATCAGGGTTTCCTTCTTTTAGCAACAGCATTTAGACTTATATACTGCTTCATAGTGCGTTTATAGCCCTCTCTGAGCGGTTTACAGAAGCAGCATATTGCCCCCAACAATCTGGGTCCTCATTTTTACCCACCTTGGAAGGATGAAAGGTGAAGTCAAACTTGAGCCGGTGGTGAGATTTGAACTGCTGAACTACAGCTAGCAGTTAGCTGAAGTTGTCTGCACTGCTTTTGACATTCTTACTTTGAATGGCCAGGTGAATAGTTTATGTCACCAGAACGGCAACTGTTTATAGGAACAGACAATGTCAACTTCTTTCTCCACTAGGTAGTGGAATAAACTTGCTTCTCTTCTCTCTATCTGTTTTATCTTCACCATTGATCTTCTACCCACACATCCCAGTGCAAATGAATGAATTGATTGAAAGACTGAGAAGAACACTAATCAAAATTTATTATTGAAGCCTCAGTGGTTGAAAAATGCATCAGCAGCAAAAACAACACAGAAGAGCAAAACTTGCTTCCCTGCTTGATTCCTATCTGTAGTGCCTGAGAAGTAGTGAAGGGCTGCAATTTTTTTTACTACCACACTGTGAGCGTGGGTTATTTTGTGGGTGTGGCTTGCTGGTCATGTGACCAGGTGGGAGTGGCTTGACAATTATGTGACCAGGATGGCTTAAAAGTCATGCCGCCCCGAGTTTGCGGAGAGGGGCGGCATATAAATCCAATAAACCTAAACCTAAACCATGTGACTGGCTTAAAGTGGCCTTCTTGATGTCACTCACATCAATAATAATAATAATAATAATTATTATTATTATTATTATTATTATTATTATTATTATTATTATTTATTAGATTTGTATGCCGCCCCTCTCCAAAGACTCAAGGGTTAGGGTTAGGGTGCCTGGCCTCTCCTTGCCTCAAAGAGACACAATTTCCTTATCTATTTACTATTATTAAACATCCAAAACATACTATTTAATTCTATGTATAGATACTATATGTGCACATACATATTAGCCACAGGCACACAAAAATATTCATTATTTATTATATAAACTGTATGTATATGTACACACACACACACACACATGCACAGCTCTTCTAAAATTATACACATTCAACCTCATTTATTGCGATAGGAAAAATATACCCAGAGGGGGAAAAAATCATTTTTTTTCTACCAGTACTGAGTATCTGGCCAAAATATTTCTACCGGTTCTGTGTACCTGACCGTACCCGTAGGAGCCCCTCACTGCTGATAACTGAACCTTTGTGCACAAGCAGATCAATCCTAACTGGAGTGAGTGAGAACAGTAGGGCAGGTGACTCACCACTTTGAATGACCTATGGGGTCTACCTTGCTAGAGCAAAAGGCTGGAACAGGTTTTCTTCTTTTCTCCTTGGGAATCCTATCCTTCAAGTTTGGATCCAGTAGATCAGAGGTCCCCAACCGCCGGTCCGCGGACCGGGACCGGGCCGTTGGGGCTTTTCAGCCGGTCCGCGGCGCCAGGGCCCCCTCGGCCTTTCCGCACCACCAGCGGCGCTCCCCCCGCCAGCCAGCCAAGCCCCGCGCCCGCCGGAACCAGCTCCTCGCTCTCCCCCCGCCGCCCGCCGCGTTTGCAGGAGGTGGGGAGGGTTGGGCGGCCCGCCAAGGCCAGGAGGGACGCCGCTGCCCCCCCTTCCCTCTCTCCGCCCGCCGCTGCGCCTCCTTGACGCCGAGAGGAAATGCCGGCAAAGGCTTTCCTCAGCGGAGGCCGGCGAAGGTGATATTGAATGTCGGGGGAGAACGGGCGGTTGCACGCGCTCCCTATCTCCCTGCTAGCCCACTCGGAATATTCAAAATAAGAAAAACCTTTGCCGGCGAAGGCTTTTCTTATTTTGAATATTCCGAGTGGGCTAGCAGGGGGATAGGGAGCGCGTGCAACCGCCCGTTCTCCCCCGACATTCAATATCACCTTCGCCGGCCCCGCCTCTCCTGCAAACCCCCTTGCTGAGAGCCCGGGGCGAAAGTGCTCTCGCAAAGGTGAGGCGGGCAGGGCGTGCACGCGTCATCGCTGAGAAGAACGGAGAGAGAACGAGAGTGAGTGAGAGCAACAGACAGCAAGATAGAGAGAAAGAGAGAGTGAGAAAGGGGGGGAAGAGAAAGAGATAGCAAGAGAGAGAACAAGAGAGAGAAAGAGCGTGAGAAAGAAAACAAGAAAGAGTGAGAGAGAGAGAAAGCAAAAGAGACAGAAAGAAAACAAGAGAGAGAAAGTGAGAAGAAGAGAGAGAAAGAGGGGGAGAGAGAGAGAAAGAGAGAGGGGGGAGAGAGAGAAAGAGAGGGAGAGGGAGAAAGAGAGAGGGAGAGGGGGGAGAGATAGCAAGAGAGGGAGAGAGGGAAAGGGGGAGAGAGGGGGGAGAGAAAGAGAGAGGGAGAGAGAGAGGAGATAAAGGAAGAGGAGAGAGAGAAAGGAAGAGAAAGAAAGAAAGAGGGATAGAAAGAGAGAGAGAGTGAGAGATGCTCAGTGAGCCTTTCTTTGAAGTTGCCTTTCTTTCTTTCTCTTTCTTGCTTTCTTTCTTGCTCTTTTTCTTTCTCTCTTTTACCTTCCCTTCCTCTATTTCTTCTTTTCTTTCTCCTTCCTACCTTCTTCCCTTACTCTCCCCTTTCATAAGTTTCCTTGCTTCCTTCCTCTGTTCCTGTCCCTTCCCCCTTTCTTTCTTTCTTTCTTTCTTTCCTTCCTTTCCTCCCTCCATTTCTTGCTTTCCTTTTCCTTCCTCCCTTCTTTCCTCCCTCATTCCCTTCTTTCACTCCTTCCTCTCTTACTCTCCCCTTTCACACCTTTCCTTGCTTCCTTTGCACCCTTCTTTTGTTCCTGTCCCTTCCCTCTTTCCTTCCTTCCTTCCCACCCTCCGTCCATTCATTCACCCATTCCTCTCTTGATCGCCCCTTTTACGGCGCCGCTGACAGCTAGCTCCCCCCCCCCCACCGGGCCATGGAAAACTGGTCTAGCTTAAAGCCGGTCCCTGGTGCAAAAAAGGTTGGGGACCTCTGCAGTAGATCATGCCTCCACCTCCACCATGTCTAGTTGACCTACACCTACAAATCTTTCTGCTATCTTGTGAATGCTCCCACCCACTGCTATCCATGAGCCCCTCTGTGCCAGTTAATAATTACTTTTTCTGTTTAATCCAAGTTGGATCCAACCTGTCGAGGCACCTTTTGCACGTACAATTGATGGTTTAAAAAGAAACAAAAGAGTAAGGAATGGTGATAAATGCAAACATCATTTTAAAGTCAATTCCGAGATGACCTTTTCCCACATGGAGATAATTTTGGCCAATGTGGATATGCACCAGTGATGAGCTCCTACAGGTATAATCAGCTACTCAGAACTATAATCAGCTACTCAAAAAGTTTGGTCAGGTAGAAAAAAATTGATTTTTTTTTCTTTTTTTCCCTTCTGGGCTCTGGGTATGTTTTTCCTACCGCAGTAAATGAGGTTGAATGCATATAATTTTAGAAGAGCTGTATGTGTGTGTGTGTACATATACATTTTTGTGTGCCTGTGTGTAATATGTATGTACACATGTGGCATATATACATATAATTAAATAGTATAATTTGGATGTTCAGTAATAGTAAATAGATATGGAAATTGTATCTCTTTGAGGCGAGGAGAGGCCAGGCACCCTAACCCTAACCCTTGGAGTGAGTGACATCAAGTTGGCCATCTTTAAGCCAGTCACATGAACTTTAAGCCACCCCGGTCACATGATCATCAAGCCACTCCCACCTGGTCACACGGTCAGAAAGCCACACCCACAGAATAAACCACACCCACAATGTGGTAGTAATTTTTTTTTGCAGCCCTTCACTGACATGCACCATCATCTAAAAATGCACATGAGTCAATTGTACCTTTCAATGCCCTAGTATTTTAAAATTTGGCAAAATTTTGATTATTTATTATTTTAATCGGCAAAGAAGTATTTTGGTTTTGTAACCCAATATTCTGAAATAAATGTCTACAAACTCATTCCAGGCATGTTTGTTTTTGTGCCATATATATATATATATATGTATGTATGCATGTATGTATGTATATATATATTTGCCACAAACCCAAACATGGCTTCTTCTACCCCAATTTTAAGAAAACATTTCTGTTGTGCTTTCAGAGATATCACAGAAATGACATTGCCCCTGGGCATACCTTATTTTGTTGACAAGTTATTATCCCAAGCAGTTCCCTCTTATTTCGATAGCAGTGGAACAGCAACCTTTCTAAATTGCCTTGATATTTCATCGACAGAAAGCATTATAGCTTTTACTGATCACTGTCATGAACTTCATACATTTCACACCCACTTCAATATGAACACTTCAGAACAGATTAGTTCATTTTCTTGGACTGCATCCTAAGTCCATTTTCACTGGCTGTATTTTCAATATATGGGGGTAAAGACAGATTGGAATAGACTACACAGCTTGGGATCAAACATGTTCACTCAGGATAGGTGCATTATTCTTCATTCCACATACTCTTCCTCTTACTTTTTTTATTTTTAACACTAGATTCATAGCCTCCTTTACTTTGTACAATACAAAGAAGCATCCATAATGTTCATAACAGTCGTGGGTTCTAAAATCTGTTGCTATCGGTTCTCATGCGCACTTGCTCATGCGTGTGACGCTTCTACACATGCACAGAAGCATCCCAGGTGTGTGGGTGGAGCCTCCCACCGTCGGTGCTACCAGTTCACAGAACCAGGCCAAACCATGAGCAAACCAACACTGGTTCCCACCCATTCTCCCTGCAACAGCTGCATGAGGTTTCTTGGTCTATGAAAGAATGATGGAAGGCTGTCTGTCATGCCTAAAGGAGAAAACTCGTGGTAACCTGATTTCCAGTCCAGCACTTTAATTATATAAACTTGCTGACCTTATTATTGTCACGCTGAATATTGACTGCCCCAGAGACATTCAGTAATTAAATAGTTAACTATGTGTGTTTTATTAAGATCCTCCTATTATGATGTAATATCCTGCCACATCTAACCTCACATCCTTCTTCTTCATGCAAAGATCTCCATTCCTATTCTAACCTCCATCATGTAAGATGTATTTGTTGTTTTGTCCACCGGGACATGTTTATTTTTTCTACTTTTATAATAAAAGAAATCTTGTTTGAACAAATGAATGGGCTCTCATCCGGCGCCTCCACGGTGGGTTAATGTTCAAATGGACATTAATCACTTACAAACAGTGACAATTATGACCTATTGCAAATTGATTGAATATTATGTTCCCCATGCATACAGGTCATACCTATGACCTTCAAACTATTTGTCATTTATGCAGTTGTTGCTACACAGTAATTCTGAGTGCTGATTGAATTTTTATCTGAAAGAGAACACTTTATGAGAACTTTGCTTTATGGGAAGGCCAAAAAATCAGAAAGTAGCAAACCAGTGACTGTTCAGAATGCAGATAATATTGGATATGCTGAATTGGACTTGCAAGTGACAGATTCCTCAGTCCTTGCTTAACAATGAATGCTCACTACTGAAGACTGTTCAAAAGCTATAGTTCAATCCTTGTTATCATAAGACCATTCAAAAGCTCCAGAAGAGCTGAATGGAAGAAGCTTCTTGGATGAGAGGTGAAACATCTTCAAAGGAAACCAGAAAGCCCAGTTGCCTGTTGAAAAAGCACCTTTGGGACAACTATGACTTGGATGACTGAGAATCTCCACAGTCAAGACCACTCAAAAGTTCAACTGCTCTAGAAAGCAGCCACATGTGCACTAATGTGCATGCTTTGAAGTGCCTATGTTATAATCCTACTTCATAAGCTGCACTTGCTTCTAGGTACAATTTATTTGCTGACTGTGACCTGTAAAGCCCTATAAGATCTGATTCCTTTAAGAACACCCATCTACTGTGGTTTGCTCTGACATTTTCCACCATTGCTCAAAGTGAAAGGGGAAAAAAACAACAGTTTGCAAATATTGTGAGAAGCTGTTGCCTGGGTAGGCATCTGTGAATCAGGTAAAATCCAATTTGAATGGTCTATTTTATTTGTAAAATCAATCCAATTTGACTTGACAGTTTCAATTGATTTGGAAAATAGATCTAATTTAATCTGGATGTTCAAATCAAATTATCAAATTGAGTCAATTTGATTTAGAAAATTAGTATTTTTTTTAAAAAAAGTTGTTTCTATGTGTACATAAAAGGGTTTCTATGTATATATAAATGATTTGAAGCCATTTGATTCAAGTCAACAGTTTCAATCAACTTTCTTATTGATTTTATTGAAAATTGATTTGACTCAAAGATGCAGTCTAATTGACTTCAAATTGAATGTCTAAATTGAATATCTGTATAGTTCTATAAAATTACTATGAGATGGGCAATGTTTGAATAATCATGGTTTTAGTCATGGGAATAAGAGCAAGAGCCTCTTATCCTTATCCTTAATGCCTCCAAATTCTGCAAAATGAGCCCCTGTTAGTAGCACATTTTCAGGAGTCATACATGGTTACTGAGAAGCATATAAAGTCCATGATCTGTAAGTCACCTATTCCTGCATTAGCAGTATAGTGGTACCTCTACCTAAGAACGCCTCTACTTATTAAGAACTTTTCTAGATAAGAACCAGGTGTTCAAGATTTTTTTGCCTCTTCTACAGAAGGCCGAGCCAGTTTGTCATTCCCCTTTTAAGAAGAGTTCTAATTTTATTTATTTATTTATTTTGTCAAGCACATATTGGAGGTATGCAAAGATATAATAATATTCATATACATGATACCAGTAAGAAGAAAAGAAGAAGAAGAAAAATAAGAAGAAACATTAGCTATAATAATATTCATCTGCATGGTATTAGTAAAAAATAAAAAAAAACATTAGGACAGAAGGGGGATGGAGGCACGCTGGTGCACTTATGCACACCCCTTACTGACCTCTTAGGAATCGGGAGAGGTCAACAGTGGATATGGTAAAGTTTTGAGGGTTAGGTGATGATACTACAGAGTCTGGTAGTGAGTTCCATGCATCAATTACTTGGTTACTAAAATCATATTTCCTGCGGTCAAGTTTGGAGCGAATTATTATTATTATTATTATTATTATTATTATTATTATTATTATTATTATTATTATTATTATTATTTAATTAGATTTGTATGCCGCCCCTGTCTGCAGACTCGGGGCAGCTCACAACAACAATAAAACAATATACAACAAATCTAATAATTTAAAAATCACTAAAAACCCCTTATTAAAAGCAAACATACACACAAACATACCATGCATAAACTGTATAGGCCCGGGGGAGATGCCTCAATTCCCCCATGCCTGACAGCAGAGGTGGGTTTTAAGGAGTATATGAAAGGCAAGGAGGGTGGGGGCAGTTCTAATCTCCGGGGGGAGCTGGTTCCAGAGGGTCGGGGCCACCACAGAGAAAGCTCTTCCCCTGGTTTCCGCCAAACGACATTGTTTAGTTGACGGGACCCGGAGAAGGTCAACTCTGTGGGACCTAACTGGTCGCTGGGATTTGTGCGGCAGAAGGCAGTCCTGGAGATATTCTGGTCTGATGCCATGAAAGGCTTTATAGACCACAACCAAACATTAGGTTTATATCAGTTATGTGCTCATGTGTTGTTGTGGTTCCATGTGGCACTGTTCCATGTGACACTACACATGGAATATTGGAGAGACAGTAGGTTCCAGCATGAGTTGGAAAGCTTGGGAGACTAAAAGTCTGGTCCCTGTGACCATAGTGGATCATGCGACATTATCCTGGGATATGTTTATTCTCCTTCATTCATCAAGGGATCTTATTCCCATGGAGGTGATTGTATAAATCTGTCATAGCTTCAAAATTTCCTGCTCTCTGTTGGGTACATTGAAAACTTATCAGTGATACTAAAAAAAACCATTGCTATAACAATATTAGATCAGTACATTATTTTCCTGTGTGGGAAATGAAAATAAGAATAATAGAAAGATTTCACAAAAATATTTTCCCCTGTCTATGAGTAGGGGAAAAGCCCCTATCTTGATTTCTGAAGAAGAGGAGTTGAGAAATTTCATATTTGTCACGGAGCCAATTTTGTTTCAACAGTTTTCCTCATACTGTGAAATCTCCACCATTAAATCATAAAATCCAAAGGAGCAGATACAGCATTTCTCCTATTTTGCTTGCTCTCCAGGTCTCCTTAGGTGATTCTTAGCGGCTTTAGTTGCAAGATTTTAGGTTTGTAGATGAAAGATTTAGGTTTCTTTTCTCCCACCATGATACTCCTTATTTGTGTTATTAGGGGGTTTTTTTTGTCTCAAGGTAATAATTTTCTTCCCTAATCAGATTAAACCAAATGGGGTTCCCTAACCAGAAAAAAAGAACTGTTGCAGCTCTGAACTAATTTGTGCACAGCAAAGGGATTTCCTTCCCTTCCTCTGGTGTCTTAATTGTAAGCTTATTCCTTTGATTTGGATCTAAAAAAAACCCCCAGGATTGTAGCTATGGGAGTTGAATGTATTTATTCAATATAGGGAGAAGTTGTTATATACTTTGTTTAGTTGCACACTGCTATCACAATGGCATATATTATGCTGATTTATTCCCCCTCTTTCCAAAGGAAAAAATATTTCTCCCCCCCCCCCCAACATCTTGCTATCCTGCCTTAGGCTTAGCTTGAGGTTTTTAAAAGATGTTTCAACACCCCCCTTTTTTTCTTAAATGTTGCATGCCTAATTTTAGTTTGGTTCGTTTCTAAATCAAAGGCAGCTTGATACATATCTCACAATTATTTAGGCCACCATAATCCCTTAAATCAGTTTACAAATAGTGTTGACAATCAACAAATCCATTTGGAAAAAAAGGAAAATGATCATTATAAGGCTAGGGGTCACTTGGGGTCTCTCTCTCTCTCCTATTCTCTCTCTCTCTCTCTTTCTCTCTCTCTCTCTCACACACACTCCTATCACTAGCTGTCAAATGCCTTATAACATTTGCTGATCTATTTTACCCAAAGCAACAGCAAATTGTTAACAAGGCAATATATAGATGGGGCAACTGGCAAGAGCATTAAATCCATAATAGGATAGCATACAAAGCAAAGGGAGAGATTGACAGAGGGCCAGTAAATAGCATCTTTGTATGCCAAAACTGCAGCTTGTGCAACAATGGTTCCAAACCAGAGATCTGAGAATAATCTGTGTTCCTCTTTCTATGATGATATAATAACCTTCATAAGGAAAGGGAAAAGAAAAGAAAAGAAAATTGCTGTTTTGTACTATGGAATCCATAGTGGAGGTTTTTCACAATCAACCTAGATCTATGCAGAAGCATTGGACTTTTAACTCTCAATAAGTTCTATCACACATCTGCTTATAAAGTAAAAACACTTTGGCACAAACAAAGGTTCACATGGCATCTTTTGTTAGTAAGGACAGCTTAAGAATGAAATCAAAATCAGAACCCTTTTTTTAACGTTTATTTTCAGTAGGAGCTAAATGAACGACCCCCTGGGTGGATTAAATAAGAACATAAGAAGAGCCATGCTGAATCAGGCCAAAGCCCATCGAGTCCAGCATTCTGTGTCACACAGTGGCCCACCAATTGTCCATGGGGATCTTGAGCAGAAAGAGAAGGCAAGACCCTCCCTTTCTCCTGACCCTCAAGAAATGGTACTCAAGGGAATCCTGCCTGCCTCAATAACCATTGATACACTTGGCATCCATGAATCTGTCTCATCCTGCCTTGAAGCTATCAAGGCTGAAAGCTGTCATGACCTCTTCTGGAAATGAATTCTATAAACCAATGACCCTCTGGGTGAAGAAATATTTCCCTTGATTTGTCCTCGCTTTCTTACCTATGAACTTTAGGGAGTGCCCCCTTGTCCTAGCATTGTGTGATAGAGAAAATATAAAATCATGCATGGGATAGAAAAGTTGGATAGAGAAAATATATTTTCTCTATCCAACTTTTCTATCCCATGCATGATTTTTATACACTTCAATCAAGTCACCCCTTAAACGATGTCTTTCAAGGCTGAAGAGCCCAAGTGATTTACATATCAGCAAGAAGCTCTGTTTGTTTGGCTACAACAACAACAACAACAAGGCTTAGGACCAGATTATCTTCAGGACCGTCTTCTGCTTCATGTATCCCAGGGGCCAGTTAGGTCCCACAGAGTTGGTCTTATCCAGGTCCCATCGGCCAGACAATGTCGGCTGGCAGGGCCTAGGGGAAGAGCCTTCTCTGTGGAGGCCCCGGCCCTCTGGAATGAACTCCCTCTGGACATACATACCGCCCTCTCCCTCCTGGTCTTTCATAAAGCCTTAAAAACCTACCTCTGTCAGCAGGCATGAGGGCCGTGAGTGATGAGACTTTCTCCTGCCAATATGATTGGACTGGATGAATGTGTGTGGGTGTACATGGGGTCTTTTAAAATGTTTTTTAGTAAATTTTCATATTTTTTATAGTTATTTAGATTTCTCATGTATTGTTATATTTAATGTTGTACGCCGCCCTGAGCCGTCCTGAGAAGGGTGGCATAGAAATCTAAATAATAATAATAATAATAATAATAATAATAATAATAATAATAATAATAATTATTATTATTATTATTATTGTTATTATTGAAATTGAAAAATCAACAGACGATCCAAAATGCAGACTCTGTAAAGAAACAGATGAAACAATCGATCACATACTCAGCTGCTGCAGAAAGATCGCACAGACTAACTACAAGCATAGACATGATGCTGTGGCACAGATGATCCACTGAAACTTGTGCTGGAACTACCATTTACCAGTGGCAAAGAACTGGTGGGATCATAACCCGGAAAAGGTGGTCGAAAATGAATAAGCAAAACTTCTGTGGGACTTCCGACTTCAGACTGACCGAATTCTGAAACATAACACACCAGACATCCTGATTGTAGAGAAAAAGAAGGTATGGATCATCGACGTCGCAATCCCAGGGGGCAGCAGAATTGAGGAGAAGCAGCTAGAGAAATTAGTGAAATACAAAGATCTAAAAATCGAGCTGCAGCGTCTCTGGCATAAGCCAGTGAAAGTGGTCCCAGTGGTACTTGGAACGCTGGGCGCAGTGCCAAAGGATCTCAGCGGACATTTGAAAACCATCGGAATTGACAAAATCTCCATCTGTCAATAGCAAAAGGCCGCTTTACTGGGATCAGCAAACATAATTCGCCGCTACATCATGCAGTCCTAGGTGCTTGGGAAGCGCCCGACTGGTGATGAAATACAAAATCCAGCATAGTGATCTCATTTGCTGTGTTGTATTGACATAATAATAATAATAATAATAATAATAATAATAATAATAATAAACAAGAACAACAAGAGCTGGAAGGGATCTTGGAGGTCTTCTTGTAGTAAAGCAAAAATGGCAGTGTCCCATGCATCATGCTTCCATGCCCATATCATTTATCACATTGCCAACTTGAATAAATCCCTTGACTCAGTTATCCAGTGCATATGAATAAGAACATATTTGCAATATATGTATTATTCTCAACCATCTATTTATGTTCCATCGAGACATGTGAAATATAAACCACTTGCCTAAGCTCATCAGAGTGATCACTGGATGGCAGTCCTGTACTTTCTACCATGTCTCTAAAGAGCTAATGGCCCCCTTTGTGCCCAGCATTCCTTTTCTAAATTGAAATGGATAACAGAATTTAACTTATGCATATGAAGCTCCGAGGTGTTATAATTGGATTTCAGCCTTGCCAGTCTAAACTGGTGTTTACTATACAGCTGTTGGGATCAAGGATTTTGTGCAGATCCATGGCACTCTCCAGTTCATTTTCAGCTTCTCAGTTACATCAGTGACGCTGGAGATTAAAATCTGTAACACTGTTTAGGAGATTAAAATCTGAAATATGATTTAGGAAGAAATAGGCAAACTGGGCCCTGCAGTTTTTATGAATTTCCACCCAGGGAATTGAGATCGTACTGCCATAATTTGATGCAACTGGAGAAAAGTGGTTGATGCAGGAGGCTTCATAATCTCATTCCTACATTTGACTTCCTTCATTCCCACTCTTGATCCATCTCTGGCAACAGTCTGAAATTGTCCTTTTTTCCCTAAAAACAAAAATTAGCCTATTTTTCAGGGGGGGGGGGGGTTGAAAAGGGGGGGGTTAAGGGGAGAAATAAGAATGAGAAGAAATAAGAGTAAGAAGGAGAAAAATAAGAGAGAGAAGGGGTATGTGCATAAGAGCACCAGCATGCCTACCGTCCTTGTCCTACTATCCCCATTTATTTGTATTCTTTTCATGTGCCCATCTCCATGTTTAGGCTTATACCTGTTATCTTGTACATGTTTGACCAACTAACTAAATAACTAAATATGTCTCTGGAAGGTAGTGTTTCCCATCCTCTCTTAACATTTCTACTCTGGGCAAAAAACATGGGGAAAAGGTTAAGGAGCAGAGATTTTTCTAGGATTAGAGGGGAGAGATATCTGAGTGTATTGCCTGCTCTGATTCTTTATTATTATTATTTATTTATTCATTTGTCCAATACACAAATACATAGGAAGAAAAATAGACATGTAGTAATATATATAAGGGTAAAGTGAACTTAGAGGAGAGGATATGTGAAAGAAAGAGAAAGGAAAGACAATTGGACAGGGGACGAAAGGCACACCAGTGCACTTATGTACGCCCCTTACTGGCCTCTTAGGAACCTGGAGAGGTCAATCGTGGAGAGTCTAAGGGAGAAATGTTGGGGGTTAGGGGTTGACACAATTGAGTCCAGCAATGAGTTCCACGCTTCGATAACTCGATTATGATTATGAAATCATATTTTTTACAGTCAAGTTTGGAGCGGTTCGTATTACGTTTGAATCTGTTGCGTGCTCTTGTGTTGTTGCGGTTGAAGCTGAAGTAGTCATTGACCGGTAGGACATTGCAGCATATGATCTTGTGGGCAATACTCAAATCATGTTTTAGGTGCCGTAGTTCTAGGCTTTCTAGGCCCAGGATTGTTAGTCTATTTTCGTAGGATATTCTGTTTCGAGTGGAGGAGTGAAGGGCTCTTCTGGTGAAATATATTTGGACATCTGAGATGTGATATGGGTTCCAGACAGATGAGCAGTAGTCTAGGATGGGTCTGGCAAAAGTTTTGTAGGCTCTGCTGAGTAGTGTGAGATTGCCTGAGCAGAAGCTGCGTAGGATCAGGTTAACAACTCTAGAAGCTGTTTTGGCGATATTGTTGCAGTGGGCTTTAGCACTTAGGTCATTCGATATTAGTATTCTAAGGTCTTAGTATTAGTATTCTCATCTGAAAAGAGCCTCAGAGATCTCCTTGCCGCCTAGGGATGATATTTATTTATTTATTTATTTATTTATTTATTTATTTATTTATTTATTTATTTATTTATTTATTTATTTATTTATTTATTTATTTATTTATTTATTTATTTATTTATTTATTTATTTATTTATTTATTTATTTATTTATTTATTTATTTATTTATTTATTTATTTATTTATTTATTTATTAGATTTGTATGCCGCCCCTCTCCGTGAACTCGGGGCGGCTCACAACAGGCATAAACAAATTGTACAAATCCAAATAGATTCAAATACATTTAAATATTTAAAAAAGTTTTAAAAAGAACCCCAATATACTAACAAGCACACACACAAACATACCATACATAAATTGTATGTGCCTGGGGGAGATGTTTCAGTTCCCCCATGCCTGATGACAAAGGTGGGTTTTAAGAACTTTACGGAAGGCAGGGAGGGTAGGGGCAGTTCTAATCTCCGGGGGGAGTTGATTCCAGAGAGTCGGGGCCGCCACAGAGAAGGCTCTTCCCCTGGGGCCCGCCAACCGGCATTGTTTAGTTGACGGAACCCGGAGAAGGCCCACTCTGTGGGACCTAATCGGTCGCTGGGATTCGTGCGGCAGGAGGCAGTCTCGGAGGTATTCTGGTCCAATGCCATGAAGGGCTTTAAAGGTCATAACCAACACTTTGAATTGTGACCGGAAATTGATCGGCAACCAATGCAGACTGTGGAGTGTTGGCGAAACATGGGCATACCTAGGTAAGCCCATGACTGCTCTTGCAGCTGCATTCTGCACGATCTGAAGTTTCCGAACACTTTTCAAAGGTAGCCCCATGTAGAGAGCGTTACAGTAGTCGAATCTCGAGGTGATGAGGGCATGACTGACTGTGAGCAATGAGTCCCGGTCCAGATAGGGCCGCAACTGGTGCACCAGGCGAACCTGGGCAAACGCCCCCCTCGCCACAGCTGAAAGATGGTTTTCTAATGTGAGCTGTGGATCGAGGAGGACGCCCAAATTGCAGACCCTCTCCGAGGGTGTAAATAGTTCTCCCCCCAGGGTAATGGACGGACAGATGGAATTGTCCTTGAGAGGCAGAACCCACAGCCACTCCATCTTATCAGGGTTGAGTTTGAGTCTGTTGACACCCATCCAGACCCCAGCAGCCTCCAGGCACTGGCACATCACTTCCACTGCTCCGTTGACTGGACATGGGGTGGAGATGTAAAGCTGGGTATCATCAGCGTACTGATGATACCTTACCCCATGCCCTCACATCACCAGCAGTGAGTTGCTCCCAGTTCGTACTGGTTCTTAGAACCGGTAGCGCCAGCAGTGGGAAGCTCCGCCCACCCACCTGGGACGGACATGCACAGAAGCATTGCATGCACGCGCAAGTGCACACACAAACTGGTGGCAAAATTATTTACAACCTACCACTGCACATCACTGAAGGAGCTCTTGTACCCATTTATTAAATCAGAAAGTGATCTCTACTTCTTTCAAATGCTGCTTACGATTGGTTTACGACGTATTTCTTTTTTCTGCCACAAGCCAATTCTTCAATACGTGTGTGTTTTCAGTGATACATAAGCAATGCAGTTTTGCTGATCTTGCTGTAGTTCTAGGAAGGAAATTTGGCTTTATAAATACAGGCTTCACAGTTAACTACTGAAGAAATTGCAGAACATTGAACTGTGTGCTCCACAGGAATCTTGCAATGTTGCCTAATTATTAGATCAGTAATAACATGAAAGAGTATTTCATCTTTATTCCTTGTCAAGTTGCAGAGATGCTTTGATATTAATATCACAAGAATATCAAAATAGGGTGCAGAAATAACTGTGCCGGCAAAACTCCCCCCCCCCCTTCAATGAAATAGCTAAATCATTCAGGTTAACTCCTTACAAGAATGTTAGGCTAAGAATTCAGATCATTCAATTTTTAAGATTGGTCTCTCTTGGACAAAAATCTTAATGTAACTCTCATTTCACATGAGCGATTATAAATTAAAATTACTTCTTCATTAAAATCATGCAACTACCAAGTGAGATCCCATATCCCTTAAAAACATCTATATATTTTCTAAATATAGTTTTGTGCCAGTCATAGAAACATAGAAGTCTGGCGGCAGAAAAAGACCTCCTGGTCCATCTAGTCTGCCCTTATACTATTTTCTGTATTTTATCTTAGGATGGATATATGTTTATCCCAGGCATGTTTAAATTCAGTTACTGTGGATTTATCTACAACGTCTGCTGGAAGTTTGTTCCAAGGATCTACTACTCTTTCAGTAAAATAATATTTTCTCATGTTGCTTTTGATCTTTCCCCCAACTAACTTCAGATTGTGTCCCCTTGTTCTTGTGTTCACTTTCCTATTAAAAACACTTCCCTCCTGAACCTTATTTAACCCTTTAACATATTTAAATGTTTCGATCATGTCCCCCCTTTTCCTTCTGTCCTCCAGACTATACAGATTGAGTTCATTAAGTCTTTCCTGATACGTTTTATACTTAAGACCTTCCACCATTCTTGTAGCCCGTCTTTGGACCCGTTCAATTTTGTCAATATCTTTTTGTAGGCGAGGTCTCCAGAACTGAACACAGTATTCCAAATGTGGTCCCAAGATGGCTACTGGGCTATGAGTAATTGAAATACATTTTGATTATATGTTTGCAAGCAAGAAAAGAGAGGAAGGGGGCAAAACCCAGACTTGTTCAGTCAATGGAGAGAATCTCTGAAGCAGCTGCATGAGTTCCTGGAAAGAAAGAGAAGACTTGACCTGTTCTTGAGATATACAGAAACCACAGCATAATTTTGCCCCGTTTTAGTGAGTCTAAGTGCTGCTAGTGCTATTTCTGAAGATTTTTGATTACAATAGTAAAAGGCTGGCTAGATCGCTCAACAGAGAGACACTGATGAAATGGGCACAGCAGTATCTGCATTTCCTGTGTCTCATGAGAAAAGCACATCTTCCTCCCCCTGTCCTTACCACTTTCTATAGAGGGACAATCGAGAACATCTTGTCATAAGGCATTACTGTCTGGTTTGGAAGCATTACCGCTTCAGACAGGATGGTCGTGCAGAGAATGGGGAGGATGGCAAGAAAGATTATTGGTAGTTCACTTCCTTCTATCCGGGATACGGCATATAAGCGATGCTGACTGGAGAATTCTGGGAGTTGAAGTCCACAACTCTTAAAGTTGCCAAGTTTGAAGACCTCTGCCACAAGACATCAACTTTTCAGTCTTTATTTATTTATTTATTTATTTATTTATTTATTTATTTATTTATTTATTTATTTATTTATTTATTTATTTATTTATTTATTTATTTATTTATTTATTTATTTATTTATTTATTTATTTATTTATTTATTTATTTATTTATTTATTTATTTATTTATTTATTTATTTATTTATTTATTTATTTATTAGATTTGTATGCCGCTCCTCTCCGTAGACTCCGTAGACTGATATCAGCAGATGTTTACTAGACCTTCATAGAAACATGTCTTGTAACCTTGGCGAAATAAACCAATTTTACATATCTTCCTTTTCTTCTGACAATCTTGATCTTTAATTCATTCAGATGCTGTCAAAGGACTTACCTTCAACACCAGTTCGCATTGCGACATTTCATGCATGTATGATCATTCCAATCGTGTGCACGTGCTTTTTGTGAAATTCTGCTTCTGGTCATGCCTAGTAGCTATAATCAGCCCAAAACACAGCTGAGGAGCTGATCAGCTGTGCTTTGGGTGAAGGAATAAAGGTAAGTATAAAACCAGGGGTGGGCAGGAGGGCTTTTTTCAAGCAGCAGCAGAGGAAAAAACTTCCAAACAGTAAGCAATTCAGAAAAAAATCTAGTGCTGCCCATGGACCAGCATTGACCGAAACAGATCCATGATACCATCATGACATCACCAGTGGGTCTCTACCAGTCAGGCGATCAGTTCCAAACTGGCAGGAATCCACCCCTGGTTCAATTTCTCTTTTTCTTTTTGGGGCTTTAACAAATCTTTTTTGTAAATCCAGAAAAAAGCATTTGTTCAGATTATTCTCTTGGTTTTTTTCATTTGTATTTCTACTTTGATTTTCAAAATTGTAGCCAACTTCTTTTATGTGAGCAGAAGAAAGTCCTTACATAGGTCATTATCTTGATTTACATTTGTGTTTCCACTTCAGTTCCTTATAATCCCTACTTTTTATTATTTAACATTTCTGTTCCAATATTCCTTCCTTTTTTTGTACACGTCATAATGTTTCATGCACATACATAAAAGCTTTGTAATGCTTCTTTGTCTTACTGATAACACCGTTAGTTTCCACAGAAGCCTCTGATTGTTAAGTTTATCAGTTTGCCATCGTCTAAGGAAGATGAGAAGTGAATCACCTGACCAAACTAGCCAATGAAGAATATGGAAAATTGTCCAGTTTACTGATATAGCAATAAGAAGATTGAGAGGTACAGCATCTTCATACATCATCCATGCAAAGTTGGACATGATTAATCGGTAGTGGGCTGTATGACTCCTTCTTCCCCTGACATTGCCCTTTTAGCTTTGCATTGTTTTTTGCATATTGAGCAGTTTTGAGAAGCAGCCAAAAGGATTCAAGGATTTTTTAAAAAAGCTCTTGTATGGAGGACCAGATAGACAGACAGATAGACAGACCCTTTGGACTTTTTTTTAACTGATTTAAGGAGTTGAAAGCAACAGAATTATTAATATTATGTGCTAGATCATAAATAAGGTTATTGTTGTAAGCCGTTTACAAAAAGATGTGTCTGGCTTAAACAAATCCTTCCAGTTCTCAACATTTGTCTTTTTGAAATATTATTTCCTAGGTGCTCGACAAAACTTTCTTCATGCATTTTCTTTGGAGCTCATTCTGCAATTCATGTGTTATCACACAACTACAGCTTGCCAAGGTCATCTGGCTGTATAAGTTAAGTTTTGGTGTTGCATTACCTATTAAGCCTTTTTGACTGATTCCTTCTGCAGTTTTCTGCAACAAGTTATACTTACATTTTTTAACAATAAAAACTATCTGGCTCAAAAATTGTTATGTTAATTTATTCTTTTCTTTAAACCAAATTGACTTTCTATAAATGACTGCATGTTATGGTACAAGGTGAAATTTCAGTTTATATACACAGGAAGATATTTGCTTTTGATGTGAGGTTGGTAAAACAGGAAGGTGTGAATCAACCAAGATCCAATTAAAAGTAAGCATAAGAAGGTGGTAAGATTCTATCTTAATTTGAGATTAAAAGAAAATAAAATTAAACTAATTTTAGCTTTGAAACTTAATTTCACACACGTCCACCCACTCACTCTCGTTAAAAATATATATACAATAAAATACCTATATTGCTTCAATTCTTTTGGCTGAACCCAATCAAAATAGCAGCTATGGTAGACTTTTAAAAGAGCATCAATTCTTTCAGGTTTCAGCTGAACAGTTATTTTAACACAATAACTTTTAAAAATCTTTTTCCTCTACTTCTTTTCACCTACTGAAACATTGTGCTGAGCCAGGACAGAAAGCCTTATAGTCCAATTTATTCTTTTTTAAAAAAATAGAAGCGGTTTGAAAATAAACCGTTGCTAAAAGTTTGACAAACCCATCATCCTCTTACATTTGCTTTTCTGAACTGGTGGGGTTAGAATGAATTGTTGACAATGGTAGGCTTTGGGGCGGGGGATAGAAAGAAGCTGCGGTTTGAGCAACTTTTTTAAAAACTTAAGGTATATTTGTATATGAATTATGTACACATACAGTTCATGTTCATTATCTCGGAGTCACTCACACAGTGAATGAAAATCACTTACAAAGACATGATAAAACAAAAAATTTTTAAAAGTAGAAGAAAGACGTTCCATGTGTATGCTTAAATTTTTAGAAATGAACTCTCTTCCCCAAGTATTCTGATAAGCAAGTTAGTGAGGATGATGAAAAGCATAGATTATGGCATTCATGTTAGCTATAGCTATATCCAACTCTTTGACTCTTGTGGCTCTATGAAGATTATTGCAACGCGCTCTACATGGGGCTACCCTTGAAAAGTGTGCAGAGATTGCAAATAGTCCAGAATGCAGCCGCGAGAGCTATCATGGGTGTACCTTGGTACACCCATATAACACCTTTGTTCCGTGAGCTGCACTGGCTTCCTAGTAGTCTCTGGGCACAATTCAAGGTGTTGGTTATTACCTATAAAGCCCTATATGGCTCAGGGCCAGACTATCTACGGGACCGTCTCTTGCCGCATACCTCCCAGAGACCAATAAGAGCTCACAGAGTTGGCCACCTCCGGGTCCCGTCGACTAAGCAATGTAGGTTGTTTGGACCACGAGGGAGGGCCTTCTCTGTGGCTGCCCCAGCTCTATGGAACCAATTTCCACCTGATGTCTGTACTTCTCCCACCGTAAGGCCACAAAGACCAGGCTTTGTTGGCAGGCCTGAGGGCATAAATTTACATCCTTGATGGCCCACTCTATGAATGGTGTGCATGTGTATGACTGTGACTTCCTTTTTTAAATAACCTTTATGGGGTTTTAGTTCTAGATAATGTTTTAGTTTTAGATAATGTTCGACTTCTTTTTATCCCTTTGTATCTATTTACATTGTATTTTTATTATAGCTGTAAGCCACCCTGAGTCTTTCAGGATTCGGCGGCATAGAAGTTGAATAAATAAATAAACAAGAAAGGAAGCTTTTGTAGAAAGTTAGCACCCATCCCTCTCCTAGAAGAATGAAATGTTTTGAGAAATATTAAAAAGGCAGGATATTATATTTCCCAGGGTGAGAAATGGAGAAACATGGTCTTGGAAAGCATCCCCCACCTTACTTAATAGCCCTCAGTAAATATCAGCACTTAAGAGATAAAGAGATAGCTAGCTCTATTCATAAGCAAATCCCCTGCAGCAAGGTCTGAACAAAGGTAGCCACAATAGGAATTGCCCAGCAAGTCCCTTCATTGCATCAGCCAAGCTTCAACCAAACCTGGGAGCTCAGACAACCTACAGAGCCAGCCATGACCCCTACAACAGCCAATAGAATATCTCTTCTTCCACAGAACAGGAAGTTCAAGTGCAGAGCCCAAGAGAAAGCATAAAAACCCTCAGTATCAACTCTATGTGGTCAGCTACCCAGAATCACACGTGCTTGGTGGTTCAGCTTCAACAGTAAATTGAACCTCTTTCCAATTAGTCTCCAGCCTCCATTTTGTCTCCAGTACCTTTTTTCTAGTTTGGAACTGGATCTGGATATTTTTAGATAAGAAAATATCTAAATATCTGGATAAGAATGTATTTTTAGTAGCTGTGCAGAATAATTATCATCTAAGATATTGGTGCTAGTTCTTATTATTTTTGTTTATGACACACTTTGTTTTAAACCTACACAACCATACACAAAATAACTTAGTTTTAACCTTAATTTCCATTCAAGAAGGCATCCACTAGTTGTTGTTATTGTTTCAATTTTCCGACACTTTTTTCCCAGCTTGTTTACCCTCGGGGAATAGAAGAAAACTTTTAAAGAGCTGGAACAAAATGCTTCTTCAGAGCTCAGTGTTTGACTCAACAACTTGCTGGTTTAATGATCTGTCACAAATTGTTGTGCTGTTTTCATGTGCAGGCTTCAGCGAAGGGAGAAAACGCCCATGTAATTGGCAGGCAAAACGCAGGCATGATGTGGGTGCTTAGGGGTGGGGTTTGGGTAGGAAAACACCGTGGAAGGAGTAGAATATTTAGGACCAATATAGTTGGCTCAAGGCTTGTAAAAACAACTTGTCTGTAGAGATGGCAACACAGCCACGCAGAAGAAAGCAACAGAAGAAGAATTTGGGAAGAAGGAGAAAGAGCATCTGTGTGGATAACAACTTACTAAGGGCTGAGCAGAAGGTGTAATCTGAATCAGGCAGTCTGTAATCAAATACCACACAACAGCTTGAAAAGTACTAAAGGAAAGGCCAGGGACTTGATCAGGAAGGCCCCAATTTGAAACAAAGCAGGAGTCAAGAGCAGGAATTCACAAAGCACACAATTAGATGCCATGCAGAGGAAGGCAGAGATAGTCTTTGACTTATGATTGCAATTGAGCCCCAGATTTTGGTTTATTTATTTATTATTTATTTATGTCTTCGATTTTTATGCCGCCCTTCTCCTTAGACTCAGGGAGGCTTACAACATGTTAGCAATAGCACTTTTTAAAATAGAACTAGTCTATTGCCCCCACAATCCGGGTCCTCCTTTTACCCACCTCGGAAGGATGGAAGGCTGAGTCAACCTTGAGCCGGTGATGAGATTTGAACCGCTGACTTCAGATCTACAAGTCAGCTTCAGTGGCCAGCAGTACAGCACTCTACCTGCCCTGCCACCTCTTGCTAAGCAAGAGCATTGTTAAGTGAGTTTCATCACATTTTACTCAATCCATGACATCTCCTGGTTTTAACAGTCATGTGCAAGCTGGGGCTGTAAATCTGAAGGCATGTGCAATGTTCTAATGTACAAAAGTTATGATTAAATACATGGCAGAAAGTGGACTCTGAGTGTGTTTTTCCAAATGCAGTAAGCGAGATTGAATGTGTATAGTTTTAGAAGAGCTCTGTGTTTATGTGTGTGTGTGTGTGTGTGTGTGTGTGTACATACACATACAGTATATGTAATAGATAATGTATCTTTTTGTGTGCCTGTGTGTAATATGTATGTACACATATGGCATATATACATAGGATTAAGTAGTATATTTTGGATGTTCAGTAGTAGTAATTGTATCTCATTGAGGCCTTTGAGGTAAGGAGTGGTAAGCACCCTAACCCTAACCCTTGATGTTAGTGATGTCAGGTTGGCCACGCCCAACCAGTCACATGATCACCCAGTCACATGATCACCCAGTCACATGATCACCAGTCACCCCACCCAATCACATAACAACAGCAGCAGCAGCAGCAACAATAACAACAACAACAGTAACAGTAACAGTAACAGTAACAGTAACAGTAACAATAACAATATAAACAATTTTTATTTATATTGCCCTTTTTAGTGCGCTTTAGCATGACCGCAAAGCCACACCTATCTAGTCACATGACTGCCAAACCACTCCCACCCAGTCACATGATCACCAAGCCACACCCCCAAAATAAGCCACATCCACAGGAAAGGAAGTAAAAATATTTAGAAGCCAGCCCTGGGTCAGGCCAATTGTCCTCAAACAAGGAGTCTTCTTGTCTAATGATGATATTATAAAGTGTCAGACTGAGGCGGTGTCAGCATTTCTGAAACCAAATGTAGAATTCCAAGAGGACAAAGGGATGACTGAATTAAATAGGAAACAGAATTCCAACTGAAAGAGCTTATACTGGATATATTGAAATTTTTAATAACAATGATAAAAACTAATAGAAACTCAGCTCAGATAAAGAAAATGGGGTAAAAAGAGAGTAAAAATGCAAAGAAGGGGAAAAATGAGACATTGAGGTAAATAAAAAGAAAAGAAATATATAATAAAAATGACTTCCATGTGGAAACAGGCTTGATAGCTATTCATCCCAATAAGGTCACAAATATCTCTTCTTTCCATAACCCATCCCTTATCTATAAGCAAATCCACAAGACATCAATTTTTCAATCCTGGTGTCAGCAAGGAGTCAATAAAAGGTTGCCAGAACTTTATGTAAATAGTCTTATTTAATATGGATCAAATAAATCATATTTATATTCCTTCTTTTTTAATGCTGAAAATTGAACTTATGGCCTAATATGAACTACAGTTTAAGAGACATCATATATGTCATCAGTCTTGTGAAAAAATATCCAACTAAGCATACAATGGCACCAGACCAGAATATCTTCGGGACCGCCTCCTGCCGCACGAATCCCAGCGACCGGTTAGGTCCCACAGAGTCGGACTTCTTCGGGTCCCGTCGACTAAACAATGTTGTCTGGTGGGACCCAGGGGAAGAGCCTTCTCTGTGGGGGCCCCGACCCTCTGGAACCAGCTCCCCCCAGAGATTAGGATTGCCCCCACCCTCCCTGCCTTTTGTAAACTCCTTAAGACCCACTTCTGCCGCCAGGCATGGGGGAACTAAAACATCTCCCCCTTGCCCATGTTGTTTTGCCGTTGATTGATTGACTGTGTGCCTGTTTTTTATATATATTGGGATTGTTTTATGAAATTACTAATTTTAAATTGTAATTAGATTGGTGGGCATTGGATTTTTTATTATGTACTGTTTTTTTTTTAATTGTTGTGAGCTGCCCCGAGTTTGCGGAGAGGGGCGGCATATAAATCCAATAAATCTAATCTAATGTGTGCTGTCATAAAATCTATGCAAAAACCACACATTATTGTTAGTGGTGATCTGACCAGACTATATCAGATACAAAAAGGAGCAGGACAAGAATGCCTTGTCAACTCCGGCGAACCGGCCAGCGCGGAGCTGTCATTCAGGCTGGGGAACGAGGCGAATCCCAACAAGACAGCCCACCAGTACCTGGTGTGCAATAGGATCACTGGACACTGAAAGAGATCTCATATCACCTCTGTGAGGGAACTGGAAGCCTGCAAGCTGGTTACAGAGCAATGTGAGGCATTGGACGTCAGTTACTGGTGCAGCCAACTAATAAGTGGGAGTTGGCCACAGCAACCCAGAACAGGCTTCAGTCACTTATTGGAGGGCTACAAATCAGATGGGTATAGCACATGAGAGTTAAAGGTAGTGGGGTACACACAGTGTGCAGATTTGACAAGAGGAAGACACCCCAATATATGTATTTTCCTATATATATTAAGTGCCTTACTAATACTTTTATTAATCTTTAAGTTTTACAAAACTTCTAATCATTAGTTCCACACTGTAAAAGATCATAACTGCATAGTCTGCATTTTACTTTACTTCTTCTTTCTCTTATCTCTCCCTTAAGCAACTTGCTTATGGAGACATACACGCGACGGGAATTGGGAAGTGAAACATCTGAATGCTGAAGAATTTATATATAACTATCACATATCTTGTATTCCATACGCTGCACTTGTACATACCTTGTCATTATTTCACCATGTAATCATATTTTATGTTGATTTTACTTTTTTACTTCCCTTTTTGTATGCACGCAAACATGTAACCAATATTATTGGTCCTCACAATGACACACTTGTTCGTCCTACTTTTCCGAAAAGGTATAAGAATGTAACTAAAAATGTTAATGGTTGTTCAGATTTCCTTGTCTTATTTCTGAACCTTGCATGCAATAAACCTGAGTTACTCAATCTCCTTGTGGTCTCCATTCCCTTGACTGGTAACTGTTTTTTGCTGCAACAGACACTTCATTTCTTTTAGCAGTGTTCACCAGTTCATTCTGGAGAAGCAGTAAAGGCAAATACACAAACCAGTTCATGATCCTTTATTCCTATATTTCTGCTGGAACCTGGCATGCCCCTTTTCAGCTTTATTTTTTATTTTTATCTTAGCTTGGGAGGGTGAACAGAGACATAAGACAAGATAAACAAATTAGACATTTGTGAATGAAGAAAGACACTTACAAATTGAGGGCTTTTGCTAATGATTTAGATTTGGTACTGCAAGAGCCACAGAACAGTGCTGAACTTTTAATGTAAAAATTAAAAGACTGGCAAAGCAGTGGCCTTTAAAGAAAAGACAAAGATGCTGATTAAAAATATGAACATTCAAGAAACAGAGAATGAAAAAGATTAAATATTCAGGAATTACCGTAACAAACGTGAATTGTACACTATATTAGAATAACTGTTTATGGAATGATATTAAAAAGACCTAGGATGAATTGCATTTGTCACTGTTGGATAGAATCTCAGTAATCAAGATGAATGTTTTACTAGGATGTTATTCTTATGTCAAACCATACCTGTTGTATCCTGAAATGGCTACCTTGTAATTCCTGTAAATAGTTTGTTCCTCTTTCCAGCGCTGTCTGAGCCGAAGCAGGAAGTCGCTCCTGATTGGCTCAGACGCGGCCGGCTCTAGCTTTGGCGGGAACCGCAAATGTATAAAAGGAGCGGTTTCTCCAGGCAGAGTCAGTCGGTACTCGCTGAATTGTCACTTTGCCTTGCTGAGCTGTCACTTGTTCTCTGAGCTGAATAAAAAGTACCGATTGCTTGAACCCTGCGTCTGGGTCTACTTCACTGGCGACGAACGGACGGAAGAAACATCGCGTGCAACATGAACAAAGTCCAGATCGGCCAGGCTCCGGAACTCTTCGATCCCGAAAAAACGTCCTGGGACGAATACATGGCCACCTTCGAGATCTTCCTCGAGGCGGCGGGAATACAGGACGCCGAAGCCGATCGCAGACGGGCTATTTTTCTTAATTACTGCGGCCCAGAAATCCGTGGCCTTGCCCAGACTCTCACCGACCCGCAGCCAGCAAGAACCGTAGCTTGGGACGTCCTACAGGAGAAGCTAGCGAGCCATTTCAAACCGACCAAACCAGCCATGGTTTTTCGGCATCAGTTTTCCATGATGGCTCAGAAGGAAACTGAGTCAATCAACCAGTTTACAACGCAACTTCGAACGGTACTTGCTCAATGCAAGTTTAAAGACCCGGAAGCTCGCCTCACCGACGCCCTGGTTTTCGGCATGAAAAGCGCCACAGTGAGAAATAAACTCCTCACCGAAGAAGAGCCGACTCTACAAACCGTGATTAAACTAGCGCAAACCGCAGAAGCCGCCGACGCAGCAGCTAGAGAATTGAAAGAACACGGAAGGCGAGAACTCATTGCCAAGATTGACTCCGCGTCTCCCCGCGCCGCAGAATCAGACGACCCCAGCCAACCAGCTCACAACGGGGACAACTGCTTCCTGGTACAAGACCAGCCGAGACACCACAGAGCTACTCACCCAGCCCCCTGCGCGGGCTGCCGGGGAAACCACCAGCGCCATCGATGCCCTTTCCGAGACGCCACATGCCACCGCTGCAACCGTCGAGGCCACATCGCCATCGCATGCAGAGCAACGGCACCAGAAGAGACATTCGCCACACCGCAATACCAACGACCACAAAACCAGACCCCCCAATCACGAGAAAAGAGACCGTTCCGCAATTCGGGTCAAAGAAACTACTCAACCGCTAACCGCGACTACTATAGAGGTAACTCTCAATTTTCCGTGAATAACACGGCAACAAAAAAGGGGGCTAAAATTGTTATTTCACTGTTACTAAATAACCAGCCTTGCTCAATGGAGCTTGATACGGGATCTAGATATACCATCATGCCTTGGGAGAAGTTTAAACTGTATATGCCTAATATGTCTAAAGCTGATCTAAATCAAACCTCTTTAGTGATCAGAGATTTTCAAGGGGGGGTAATCTCGGTCCTGGGAACAGCAAATGTACCTATTGCATTCAAGAATGTTAAATGTACCCTTCCCATGCTTATTGTAACGGGGGCTAAGCACTCTCTTCTGGGTTTAGCTTGGATGGAACCGTTGGGGATCGGAATTTTGGGTGTGTGTAATGTAAACTGTGATAATATGCCTAACTTTGTGAAAGAGTTCCCTGAAGTGTTCAGCCCCACCTTAGGATTGTATAAGGGGGCCCCTATATCATTTTCTATTGACCCCAAGGTCCCACCGGTCAGGCTAAAACCCCGCAGGGTCCCCCTTCCGCTTCTCCCCAAACTAGACCTGCAGCTGGATAAACTCATAAGCCAAGGTATTTTGGTCCCTGTGGAACAGGGGCCATGGGAAACTCCCATAGTTACACCTCTGAAGCCAGATGGTTCTTTAAGGGTTTGCGCTGATTACAAATCTACCCTGAATAAGGCACTCCAACACCACCCCTACCCCATCCCGGTTGTACAACAACTTCTACACTCCCTGGGGGAGGGGAAAAGGTTCGCAAAGATCGACCTTGCGCAAGCTTACCAGCAACTCCCGGTCGATGAACAAACAGCAAACGCACAAACAATTGTAACGCACAGGGGGGCGTTCAAATGCACGAGGTTACAGTTTGGGGTAAGCATAGCCCCAGGGATATTCCAGAGCATTATGGAACGCCTATTGTCAGGGGTAAATGGGGCCATTCCATACTTTGATGACATCTTAATTGCAGGGGAAAACCAGGAACAAGTAAACAAAAGAATAAGGGAAGTACTTAAGAGGTTACAGGACAAAGGTTTAAGAATCAAGCCTGACAAATGTGTCTGGGGAACCAACAGTATAGAATTCCTAGGATATAAAATAGACAAAGAAGGTATCCACCCCACAACAGAGAAGCTGAGAGCCATTAGAGAAGCCCCAGAGCCACGAGATAAGAATGAGCTGCAGGCATTTTTAGGCCTCCTTAATTTTTATTCCGTTTTTTTAAAACAGAAGGCAACAGTAGCAGAGCCTCTTCATCGTTTACTCCAGAAGGAAGCCCGCTGGACCTGGGGGGAAACTGAACGTGAAGCTTTTTTTCAAATAAAGCAATTATTAACTTCTAAAAGTGTAGTAGTCCAATATAGTGCTTCACTACCCATTAGGCTCACGTGCGACGCTTCGCCGTACGGCATAGGAGGAGTCCTAGCTCACGTTCTACCTAATAAGACAGAGGCCCCAATAGCATTTTTCTCAAGAACCATGACCAGCACAGAGAGGAATTATAGCCAGTTAGACAAGGAGGCTCTAGCTTTAGTGGCAGGGGTAAAGAAATTTCACAATTATATTTTTGGAAGAAGTTTTGAACTAGTCACTGACCACAAACCCCTACTAGGTCTGCTAGCCCCCAACAAGCCCACTCCGCCTTTTATGTCTCCAAGACTAATCAGATGGGCTCTTTTCCTCTCAGGGTACCAGTATGATCTCACCCACAAGGGGGGGAAGGAAATCAATCACGCAGACGGCCTCAGCAGGTGCCCCATAACAGACTTAGTGGAGGACCCTGTTCCTTCCACAGATGTACTAATGATAGAACTCGAGGATAACCCACTAACCACGGCCAAAGAGGTAGCTGCACACACGCAGCAAGATCAAATCCTTAAACAAGTGGTGAACTGTGTACTAAAGGGATGGCAAAATGATGTTGTGAAACCTGAATTGTGTGATTTTAAAAACAAAAGACTTGAGTTATCTTATGTAAAGGGTTGTCTGCTGTGGGGAGATAGAGTGATCATCCCCAAAAGCCTAAGGGAAAAGGTACTCAAAATGTTACATGTGGGTCATCCTGGGATTGTCAGGATGAAGAGCCTAGCAAGGGGGCATTTATGGTGGCCAGGTCTGGATGCTGACATTGAAAGTTGGGTTTCAAAGTGTGAACCATGCCAAGAGTCACGGCCTAGTCCCCCCAAAACAACTCCGGCTGAGTGGGAGCAGCCTGCTGGTCCTTGGTCAAGAATCCACATTGATTTTGCTGGTCCAGTGGGGTCCCAGTATTTTTTAATAGTGGTTGATGCTTTCTCCAAATGGGTGGAAATAATAGCAATGAACAACATAACCACAAGTGCCACCATCAAGGTATTGAGTAGACTGTTTGCATCCCATGGTTGCCCAGATATCTTAGTGTCTGACAATGGGCCACAGCTAACAGCCAGGCAATTCGAGTTGTTCCTAGATGGCCTAGGGGTCAGGCATGCCCTCATCTCGCCTTATTCGCCCTGGGCTAATGGATTGGCAGAACGTTACGTTCGTGTGGCAAAGGAGGCATTGCGCAGGTCAGGCCCTGGGGATGTACAACAAAACTTGGACCAATTCTTACTCACCCAACACATTACCCCTAACTCGCACACACATGTAAGCCCTGCAGAGTTATTGATGGGAAGGAAATTGAGGTCACCACTAGACAGGTTGAACCCAAGGTTCTGTGTTAATAATAACCAAATGTGTGTAAAACCTGAAAGAGAAATGTATTTGGGACAAAATGTATATGTAAAAAGTTTTGATGGAAATGTAAACTGGATGAAAGGAATTGTTGTTAAGCAAAATGCACCAAAGACTTATATTGTAAAACTAGAGGATGGTCGTTTGTTGAAACGACACATAGACCACATTCGGAAGCGAACAGAAAATCAATTGACACAAACCGCTGACATGGACTCTCCCCCTTCAACAGACTTTAGCACATTGCCCGAGTTAAGAAACACGCAAAGAGACTTATTGGGCCAGGGGGAACCATCCAGCGACGCCGAGCCATCCTCGTCCTCCGAAGCCTTCGTTGGGCCCGCCAGGCCAAGTCCGCCGCGCCGGGAGAACAGCGGCGAGCCATCCTCCACAGTCGGTGTCGAAGGAGAAATTGAACTGCGCAGGTCAGCGCGAGCTCCACGGAGGCCCCACCGATTGGACGACTTTGTCACATGGCTTTCGTGATGGATGTGTCCAACTATGAGGGGAGGGGTGTTGTATCCTGAAATGGCTACCTTGTAATTCCTGTAAATAGTTTGTTCCTCTTTCCAGCGCTGTCTGAGCCGAAGCAGGAAGTCGCTCCTGATTGGCTCAGACGCGGCCGGCTCTAGCTTTGGCGGGAACCGCAAATGTATAAAAGGAGCGGTTTCTCCAGGCAGAGTCAGTCGGTACTCGCTGAATTGTCACTTTGCCTTGCTGAGCTGTCACTTGTTCTCTGAGCTGAATAAAAAGTACCGATTGCTTGAACCCTGCGTCTGGGTCTACTTCACTGGCGACGAACGGACGGAAGAAACATCGCGTGCAACATGAACAAAGTCCAGATCGGCCAGGCTCCGGAACTCTTCGATCCCGAAAAAACGTCCTGGGACGAATACATGGCCACCTTCGAGATCTTCCTCGAGGCGGCGGGAATACAGGACGCCGAAGCCGATCGCAGACGGGCTATTTTTCTTAATTACTGCGGCCCAGAAATCCGTGGCCTTGCCCAGACTCTCACCGACCCGCAGCCAGCAAGAACCGTAGCTTGGGACGTCCTACAGGAGAAGCTAGCGAGCCATTTCAAACCGACCAAACCAGCCATGGTTTTTCGGCATCAGTTTTCCATGATGGCTCAGAAGGAAACTGAGTCAATCAACCAGTTTACAACGCAACTTCGAACGGTACTTGCTCAATGCAAGTTTAAAGACCCGGAAGCTCGCCTCACCGACGCCCTGGTTTTCGGCATGAAAAGCGCCACAGTGAGAAATAAACTCCTCACCGAAGAAGAGCCGACTCTACAAACCGTGATTAAACTAGCGCAAACCGCAGAAGCCGCCGACGCAGCAGCTAGAGAATTGAAAGAACATGGAAGGCGAGAACTCATTGCCAAGATTGACTCCGCGTCTCCCCGCGCCGCAGAATCAGACGACCCCAGCCAACCAGCTCACAACGGGGACAACTGCTTCCTGGTACAAGACCAGCCGAGACACCACAGAGCTACTCACCCAGCCCCCTGCGCGGGCTGCCGGGGAAACCACCAGCGCCATCGATGCCCTTTCCGAGACGCCACATGCCACCGCTGCAACCGTCGAGGCCACATCGCCATCGCATGCAGAGCAACGGCACCAGAAGAGACATTCGCCACACCGCAATACCAACGACCACAAAACCAGACCCCCCAATCACGAGAAAAGAGACCGTTCCGCAATTCGGGTCAAAGAAACTACTCAACCGCTAACCGCGACTACTATAGAGGTAACTCTCAATTTTCCGTGAATAACACGGCAACAAAAAAGGGGGCTAAAATTGTTATTTCACTGTTACTAAATAACCAGCCTTGCTCAATGGAGCTTGATACGGGATCTAGATATACCATCATGCCTTGGGAGAAGTTTAAACTGTATATGCCTAATATGTCTAAAGCTGATCTAAATCAAACCTCTTTAGTGATCAGAGATTTTCAAGGGGGGGTAATCTCGGTCCTGGGAACAGCAAATGTACCTATTGCATTCAAGAATGTTAAATGTACCCTTCCCATGCTTATTGTAACGGGGGCTAAGCACTCTCTTCTGGGTTTAGCTTGGATGGAACCGTTGGGGATCGGAATTTTGGGTGTGTGTAATGTAAACTGTGATAATATGCCTAACTTTGTGAAAGAGTTCCCTGAAGTGTTCAGCCCCACCTTAGGATTGTATAAGGGGGCCCCTATATCATTTTCTATTGACCCCAAGGTCCCACCGGTCAGGCTAAAACCCCGCAGGGTCCCCCTTCCGCTTCTCCCCAAACTAGACCTGCAGCTGGATAAACTCATAAGCCAAGGTATTTTGGTCCCTGTGGAACAGGGGCCATGGGAAACTCCCATAGTTACACCTCTGAAGCCAGATGGTTCTTTAAGGGTTTGCGCTGATTACAAATCTACCCTGAATAAGGCACTCCAACACCACCCCTACCCCATCCCGGTTGTACAACAACTTCTACACTCCCTGGGGGAGGGGAAAAGGTTCGCAAAGATCGACCTTGCGCAAGCTTACCAGCAACTCCCGGTCGATGAACAAACAGCAAACGCACAAACAATTGTAACGCACAGGGGGGCGTTCAAATGCACGAGGTTACAGTTTGGGGTAAGCATAGCCCCAGGGATATTCCAGAGCATTATGGAACGCCTATTGTCAGGGGTAAATGGGGCCATTCCATACTTTGATGACATCTTAATTGCAGGGGAAAACCAGGAACAAGTAAACAAAAGAATAAGGGAAGTACTTAAGAGGTTACAGGACAAAGGTTTAAGAATCAAGCCTGACAAATGTGTCTGGGGAACCAACAGTATAGAATTCCTAGGATATAAAATAGACAAAGAAGGTATCCACCCCACAACAGAGAAGCTGAGAGCCATTAGAGAAGCCCCAGAGCCACGAGATAAGAATGAGCTGCAGGCATTTTTAGGCCTCCTTAATTTTTATTCCGTTTTTTTAAAACAGAAGGCAACAGTAGCAGAGCCTCTTCATCGTTTACTCCAGAAGGAAGCCCGCTGGACCTGGGGGGAAACTGAACGTGAAGCTTTTTTTCAAATAAAGCAATTATTAACTTCTAAAAGTGTAGTAGTCCAATATAGTGCTTCACTACCCATTAGGCTCACGTGCGACGCTTCGCCGTACGGCATAGGAGGAGTCCTAGCTCACGTTCTACCTAATAAGACAGAGGCCCCAATAGCATTTTTCTCAAGAACCATGACCAGCACAGAGAGGAATTATAGCCAGTTAGACAAGGAGGCTCTAGCTTTAGTGGCAGGGGTAAAGAAATTTCACAATTATATTTTTGGAAGAAGTTTTGAACTAGTCACTGACCACAAGCCCCTACTAGGTCTGCTAGCCCCCAACAAGCCCACTCCGCCTTTTATGTCTCCAAGACTAATCAGATGGGCTCTTTTCCTCTCAGGGTACCAGTATGATCTCACCCACAAGGGGGGGAAGGAAATCAATCACGCAGACGGCCTCAGCAGGTGCCCCATAACAGACTTAGTGGAGGACCCTGTTCCTTCCACAGATGTACTAATGATAGAACTCGAGGATAACCCACTAACCACGGCCAAAGAGGTAGCTGCACACACGCAGCAAGATCAAATCCTTAAACAAGTGGTGAACTGTGTACTAAAGGGATGGCAAAATGATGTTGTGAAACCTGAATTGTGTGATTTTAAAAACAAAAGACTTGAGTTATCTTATGTAAAGGGTTGTCTGCTGTGGGGAGATAGAGTGATCATCCCCAAAAGCCTAAGGGAAAAGGTACTCAAAATGTTACATGTGGGTCATCCTGGGATTGTCAGGATGAAGAGCCTAGCAAGGGGGCATTTATGGTGGCCAGGTCTGGATGCTGACATTGAAAGTTGGGTTTCAAAGTGTGAACCATGCCAAGAGTCACGGCCTAGTCCCCCCAAAACAACTCCGGCTGAGTGGGAGCAGCCTGCTGGTCCTTGGTCAAGAATCCACATTGATTTTGCTGGTCCAGTGGGGTCCCAGTATTTTTTAATAGTGGTTGATGCTTTCTCCAAATGGGTGGAAATAATAGCAATGAACAACATAACCACAAGTGCCACCATCAAGGTATTGAGTAGACTGTTTGCATCCCATGGTTGCCCAGATATCTTAGTGTCTGACAATGGGCCACAGCTAACAGCCAGGCAATTCGAGTTGTTCCTAGATGGCCTAGGGGTCAGGCATGCCCTCATCTCGCCTTATTCGCCCTGGGCTAATGGATTGGCAGAACGTTACGTTCGTGTGGCAAAGGAGGCATTGCGCAGGTCAGGCCCTGGGGATGTACAACAAAACTTGGACCAATTCTTACTCACCCAACACATTACCCCTAACTCGCACACACATGTAAGCCCTGCAGAGTTATTGATGGGAAGGAAATTGAGGTCACCACTAGACAGGTTGAACCCAAGGTTCTGTGTTAATAATAACCAAATGTGTGTAAAACCTGAAAGAGAAATGTATTTGGGACAAAATGTATATGTAAAAAGTTTTGATGGAAATGTAAACTGGATGAAAGGAATTGTTGTTAAGCAAAATGCACCAAAGACTTATATTGTAAAACTAGAGGATGGTCGTTTGTTGAAACGACACATAGACCACATTCGGAAGCGAACAGAAAATCAATTGACACAAACCGCTGACATGGACTCTCCCCCTTCAACAGACTTTAGCACATTGCCCGAGTTAAGAAACACGCAAAGAGACTTATCGGGCCAGGGGGAACCATCCAGCGACGCCGAGCCATCCTCGTCCTCCGAAGCCTTCGTTGGGCCCGCCAGGCCAAGTCCGCCGCGCCGGGAGAACAGCGGCGAGCCATCCTCCACAGTCGGTGTCGAAGGAGAAATTGAACTGCGCAGGTCAGCGCGAGCTCCACGGAGGCCCCACCGATTGGACGACTTTGTCACATGGCTTTCGTGATGGATGTGTCCAACTATGAGGGGAGGGGTGTTGTATCCTGAAATGGCTACCTTGTAATTCCTGTAAATAGTTTGTTCCTCTTTCCAGCGCTGTCTGAGCCGAAGCAGGAAGTCGCTCCTGATTGGCTCAGACGCGGCCGGCTCTAGCTTTGGCGGGAACCGCAAATGTATAAAAGGAGCGGTTTCTCCAGGCAGAGTCAGTCGGTACTCGCTGAATTGTCACTTTGCCTTGCTGAGCTGTCACTTGTTCTCTGAGCTGAATAAAAAGTACCGATTGCTTGAACCCTGCGTCTGGGTCTACTTCAATACCAATATTGACAGCGGATCTATCTTTTGAACATATAAATGAATCTTATGTCAGAGTAGAAAATCAACAATTCCGTATAAACAGTTACAAGATGCAAAAGAAAGAGGTGGGCTAGAACTACCTGATTTAAAATTGGACTTTGAGACATGCTGTTTGGTGTGGATGAAGGTATGGATGATTTTAAAGAACAGGTTGTTATTGGAGTTAGAGCAGTCCTTCTCAAATAGTGGGGCGTGCCCCCCTAGGTGACTCAAAGTAATGCTAGGGAGGCGCTTATGACCATGGGGAACATGCGTGGTCCCTCATGATCAATTCTCCTGGATGGGGAATGTTTTCCCAGTTGCACGCTGCTCTGAGCCCAGAAGAGAAGGTGGCCATATGGGGCAGGGTGGCTGCACAGGCTCTTGTTCTCAGCAGGTGCTGTGGTAGCCATGAACAGTATGGCAAACCTGCTGCTGGAGAAACATCTTCTGCCGCTGGGCAAAAGCTTCAAATGGCACCCTAAAGCCTCCTTCCACAGCATTTGCTGTGAGTGCCCGGCAGAAGCAGCGCTTATGGGCCAGGCCGGCAACCCCAAAATATCAGCTTGAATTAAGCTGGCCTGACCCTGTGTCAAAAGAGGGCCCCAAGCACAGTAGCCTATGCCTGCCTAACCCAAAACAGTCTGCACAGAGTTCGGTGTGACGTACTCCCAGGTAAGTGGGTAAAGCAGCCTTCCCCAGCCAATCGTTTGCTTGCAGCCTATAAGTGCAGTCCTCGGAGAGGGGTGGCATACAAATCCAATTAATAAATAAGTAACATAATAAATATTAACATTAATATTCCATTGGGGCCCAGATCAGAGAGTTGGGGGCGTGCAAAATGTTTACTAGTGGGGGAGGCATAACAGAAAATAATTGAGAAGCCCTGAGTTAAAGGGACATGATCTGAGATTTGGTTGGCATAGCTATTTAAGGTTAACATAGATTTTTAAAATCATGTTGTAGCAAGATTGTCTCCTAAAATTCTCTTATGGTTGTCGCCCCAAGAAGCTTTCTTTAGAGGAGAAATGATGGCTATTCAATCTTCATTTATTGACTTTTATTGAAAGAGATCCTAAATTAAAAATGAGGAAAAAGTTGGAAAAGGAAGGTGATATTTATCAATAGATTACTTACGCACAATGGGTACAAAATTTTAATTTGGATAAAAAGTGTTTTTATAGGGGAAGAAAATAGACTTTGAAATGAAATTGTGTGTTAATGATGAACACCTTATGGCAAACTTATTATAGCATTCAGGAGAATGAATATGTTAAATTATGTATGATTAAATGCGTAAAAATATTTTCATATAATATTTTATTGGAACAATGGAGAAATATATGAACTTATGGATGACATTCTCATTGCATTATAATTTGAAAGAAAAAAAGTGATGAACTATTGGTATGTAACTTCTGGGAAACTCTCAAAGATGTATAAAGAAATATCAAATAGTGTTGAAAATGTAATCAATGTGAAGGTACCATCTTCAGTGAACATGTAAGTTTGCCAAGAAATATTGGGATCAAATATAGGAGTCTGCGGAGAGGGGCGGCATACAAATCTAAATAATAAATAAAAATAAAATAAATAAAATATTTTTATATTGTTTATACAAAGTGTTTGCTTCAATTTAGAATCAGAATTTATTTTATTATATATTTGTACCTGTACTGAAGAATGTAGAGTCAGGGGGTTTTGTACTTTTTGGTCACTTTTTAACATTTCCCCCCTTTGATCTCCATTTGTTTTAAATATTTTTTGGGTTTTTTAAATCTTTCTCTGAAACTTAATAAAGTCGGTCCTTTAAAAAAAAAATCTATGCACTGAGAGTATTGCTTCAAACCTGAAAATCTGTACTTTCCAGAAATCACATTTTCCTTATGCTTCAAGGCAATTTTTAATCGTTACTGTGGGTAGAGTATTTGGGTAGTTTTCATGTCACAGCATAATAAGTTTATTTTACTCTGTACAATTTGTATCATTCTTTGTAATATTGCTTTCTCTAATCCCTCGGGTTGAATTAGTTTAAAATGTGATAGTAGTGATGATTGATCCAAAGCTTTCAAGAACAATCTCCTTGCTACAACAAAAACTATTAAGATGAAACCAACAACTTTAAAATTTTATTTGTCACAAATAGCATAAGTGGAAATCCAGAAAACTGAGTTATCTTAAGGTACAAATTTGAAGCTGCCTCCAACATTTTTATCACTGGAATTTGTGTACATACTTAAATTAAATGTGAGCTTGCTATATATCATTATTCAAATAATAACAATAACAATAACAATAGGTATTATTAGTATTAGTGTTAGTATTAGTATTATTAGTATTATTAGTATTATTAATATTATTAGTATTATTAGTATTATTAGTATTATTATTTTAATTAAATCTATGAAATTCCACATAGTGGTATTTATTTATTTTATTTATTTATTTTGTCCAATACACAATAATACACAATGAAGGTTATAGAGGATATATTAGAGAAGAAATATGAGATATAGGAGAGACTATAGGACAGGGGACGGAATCTCTTAGGAATCTGGAGAGGTCAACCGTGGATAGTTTAAGGGTAAAATGTTGGGGGTTAGGGGATGATACTACAGAGTCCAGTAATGGACGCTTCGACAACCCGATTACTAAAGTCATATTTTTTACAGTCAAGTTTGGAGCAGTTAATATTAAGCTTGAATCTGTTGTGTTCTCTTGTGTTGTTGTGGTTGAAGCTGAAGTAGTCTTTGACAGGCAGGACATTGCAGCATATGATCTTGTGGGCAATACTTAGATCATGTTTAAGGCATTGTAGTTCTAAGCTTTCAAGACCCAGGATTGTAAGTGTAGTTTTGTAGGGTATTCTGTTTCGAGTGGAGGAATGAAGGGCTCTTCTTGTGAAGTATCTTTGGACATTTTCAAGGGTGTTAATGTCTGAGATGTGATATGGGTTCCAAACAGATGAGCTGTATTTGAGGATGGGTATTACGTATTACAAGCACCAACGAGGCTTAGCCACGCAATGCAGGTTGCAGGAACTGGGTACGTCTAGTTTAGTGAAAAGAAGGTTACCAGGTGACATGATAGCAGTGTTCCAATTATTGAGGGGCTGCCACAAAGAAGAGGGAGTCAACCTATTTTTCAAGGCACCAAAAGGCAAGATAAGAAGCAGTAATGGAAATTAATCAAGGAGTGAACCAACCTAGATAAATTTCCTGATAATAAGAGCAATTAATCAGTAGAATGACTTGCCCAGTTATGGATGGGAGTATTGGCCAATGATGGCAAAGTATGAGTATGCCATATATGCGGTGGAAATGTGGATGTGCCTTGGACTAATGCAATTTGACCATACTATGAACTACATCTGACTTCAACTGTCAACTGGGAGTCATGCCAATCATAGCAAAAATGTGGGAAGGAAGACTTAGATGGCATGGACATATTGTATGTATAAAGAAGAGTTGATGGCTGTGATGACCTGGAACATGGCACAGAGATAACCGAGGCAGCTGACAGTTCAAACCACCCCTTTATTGTTCCAAATTTCCCCAAAAACATTTCTGGCAAATCCCAAAGCAAAATGACCACTCGCTCCCTCCCTCCTTCCCTCCCTCCCTCCATCTCTCCCTCTCTCTCCTCTCTTCCCACCCCCCTCTCTCTCTTCAAGCAGCCTATGGGTGCAAATATTCCAGCCCAATGCTGTGAACACCATGGCTGCACAGCAAGAAATCCAGCAAGGGAAGTTGAAGAGTCCAGGAAGCAAGGGAGCATGGCAAGTAATCCAGTAGTTCTAAAACCTGTTGCTACTGGTCATGCATGCCCTCATGCATACAATGCTTCTGCAATGTTTCTGCAGAAGTGTCCCAGGTGGCGGGCGGAGTGTGCCACCACCACTACCCATTTGCAGAACTGGGCTGAACCAGGAGCAACCCACCACTGAAGTAATCCTGAAAGGATGCAAGGAATCCAGGAAAATTCAAATATTGGCACTCATCACACAAAGAATTCAACGTTTATTTACTTACTTACTTACTTACTTACTTACTTACTTACTTACTTACTTACTTACTTACTTACTTACTTACTTACTTACTTACTTATATTTCTATACCGCCCTTCTCAATTGATTCAGGGTGGTTTACAACATAATTTGTTCAACAAATGCCCCTCCCCACAGAATCTCCTTAAGTTTCAGTCCACAGGTGTGCCTTGTGAAGTGGGGCAGGATGTTCTTCTCCTGAGTAGCTGGCTTAGTTAGCACTGTTCTCACCTTCTCTCCACTCTCCGTGTTTGAAGATTAGGAGGGGGTGGTCCTTGCTCATCGCCTGAGCTCTGTCTCTCATGTTCACTGCTTAGCCTCTCTTGGTCATCCTGACCCCATTCTTCCCTGCCTACAAGCCATCCTAACTGGCCTGACCAGCCCTGTTCCTCCCCATTTTCCTCTGAAGCCAAAACCCCTCCCTCCTTGATCTCTGTCAGCTCCAGTTGCAGCTCGTCTTCCCCTGCAGATTCAGGCGCTGATGAGGACATGACATGGCAGGCCCAAGAAAAGGTGGATGGAGCACATCAAGGAAGACATGAAGGACCTGGGCTTTGTCCCTAAAGATGTCCTGGATTGATCTATATGGAGATGACAAGTGGACCCTGCCATAGTGTGGCATTAACACTAGAAAGAAGAATACAGTAATACTTAATACTTCAATACTTAAAGTAAACCACTCTAAACTCAACTGCAGGAAATTACGACTTTAGTAACCAAGTAATTGATACAAGGAACTCACTACCAGACTCTGTAGTATCATCACCTAACCCCCAAAATTTTACCCTTAGACTATCCACTGTTGACCTCTCCCGATTCCTAAGAGGTCAGTAAGAGGCGTGCAAAAGTGCACCAAAGTGCCTTCTGTCCCCTGTCCTAAAGTTTCTCTTCTACTAGTATCATGTATATAAATATTATTATATCTTTGTATACCACCAATAGGTACTTGAGAAAACAAAAAAACAAATAAAATAAAATAAGTACTTTGCCTTTAGAAGCTATGGGTCCTTCATCACTGGAGATTTTTAAAAAGAGATTTGACAACTATTTGTTTTAAGTAGTATAGGATTCCTGCTTGAGCAGGGGATTGGATCCTGCTTCCAGCTCTATTATTCTATTATTATTCTGTTATTTTATTCATCAAATAAGTTTGCTACAACCTTTACACCCCACTCTGTTCAATAGTTCTGGAAAGCTAGCATAAAAATACTATAGCCAATAAAAGAAAACAATAATTAAGGAAGTTAAAACTGACAGTAAAATTGAGTAACATCCAAATTAAATATAAAAATGGCTTTAAATCCCAAATGCATAAATATAAAATATCATGTCTTCACTTAGTATATATTATGCCAATAGCTTTTGTTATGATTTATTATCATTTGTCATAAATAAATTGATTGAAAACACCTAGTCTTGCCAATTTGCAAGTAGAGGACATAGTCTTCTGTATGGAAGTATGACTCTAGCATCTCAATTGGAACAAATTATGAGCAGGATGTTCCCTTTTTTAAAAGGGAAATCTTAATCCCTCCTCAAGCTATTTCCCCAATCTAAATAACTTTTTTTACAAAGCACTAGGAAGAAACACCAGTTATTTTATTTATCTAGAGTGAAAAATATTAAAATCTATTGGAAACAAAGAAGAAAACTAAGAACAGTATTAAATAGCATGTTCAACAGTGGCAAAAAATGAATTCCAAACTATTAATATATTAAAAGTCAGCCCAAGAAGCCACTTTATAAATAGTACTATATCTTCTGTTTACTCCCAAGATTAAGAGAAAGTTGCATGAATGTTTGCTAGTTTTAACAAAAGAACACATTATCAATAAAATCCAAGATCTTTTAATTAAAAAATAGTTCTTGCTTATGTGATTGGGCAGTACCAGAACATGTCAGAAAATGGCTGTTTCCTAAAGCTTTGGAAATTTTTCTTTAAAAACCCATTGAGGTTTAATCAGTGTCCCAAATTTGTAGGAATAACAGCCACATTGTATTTGTCAGGCATCATAAATTTGAAATATGAGAGGAAGAGAGAGAGAGAAAGAGAGAGGGAGGGAGGAACAGAGAGAGAAAGAGAGAGCAAAAAAGAGAGGAAGGAAGGAAGAGAGAAAGAAAGAGCGACAGAGAGAGAGAAAGAAAGAGGAAGGAAGTAGGAGCGAGAAATAGGGAGGGAGAGAAAAAAGAGAGAAAGGGATGGAGAAAGAGAGAGAGAGAAATTTTTTTGCTAATTTTTTTGACTACACTTTATTTAGCCCACCCATCCCCATCGCCTCAATGGTGTCCCTCTTTCCCAATCTTAAAATCTGGTCATGTTAACCAAATCACAATTGGTTCTGTCTGGTCCTGTTAGGATGTTCAAACTATTTACATTCATCTCTTTACCCTTCACAATATCTAGCCCCTGGTGAGGCAAGACACTTTCATAGACCCTGTTTCAGATCTCATTTGCTGAACTTGATCTATATTTCCTCTTGTTTAACTAGTTTCCTTTGTTGTTTTCCCTTGGAATAAGTATGTTCCTTTCCTGATTTATTTTTCAGTTGCTGAATCTGGTATAGCATCATCATAAACAGCCTGAACTTTTGATTGCAGCCAAGTTGAAGTTTAAGCAGCTTCTTAACATAACAACTTTATAGAAAAATCAGTTTTCTTCCAAGCCCAACTAGGATTTCTCCAAGGAACTCAAAACTAAGGAGATTCAGTCTATCTATACCATTTGCACTTATAAAATAAAACATTTCAGCACAGAAATTGATTTCTATTTTTTTTAAAAAAAGCCAAAGACTAATTTATAATTATTCATATTTAACATATCTTTAAATTCCAGATTCTTTGTATAGAGGGTGATTAATATAGCTGGTAATGTTTATTTAATTTTTAAATGTAAATTTAAAAATTTATTTTTAAAATGTAAACCATCCAACTCCCTTGGCAACTACATTTTAATTTTGTAGGGAAATTTTACACATAAATTATTCCAGTGTTTACTTTTATATTTTTAAAAAAATCTTGTATCTTGGGGTTGGGACCAATTTTGATTAAAGAAAGGTAAAACTGAATAGATTTCATTTGGTGCTGCAAAATCAAACAGTTTCCGCCTTTCAGTTTTAGCCTTCTGTCCATTTTGTGTGGAGTCTTATACCACTTGTAATCTTTAACAGCCTAGACTACAAAATTGAAATTCACAGCTCAAATAAAGGAGGCAGTACCAAGTCCTCTCTGCCTCATAATGTAATTGTGGCTTATTCCTTTGGCGCAGATGAAATGGAAAGCAGTGTGAATTAAATCACAAAGCCATTTTCTGCAATTCTCTGCACTTTGCCTGTGGACCACTCATCTTAATATTAACCCTGCCTAAACCTAGTTTAAAAAGAGAATTCTAGGAAAGATATCATAGTAAGGGACAGATAAAATAAACTGTTTGCCACCCCAGTCCTGTGAATTCCTAATGATGGATTCAGGTGCAAGACAAGTCTGAAATCCAAAGGGAAAAGAAATTATCAAACCCATATGCTGAATATTAGCATCTTTGCTATCCACTCTTATAAAATCCATTTTCCTTCATTTTATTCTCCATCAGTAAAGAGAGATGAAGCCTCCCCAGTTGATAAAGTGGGCTTTTCTCTTTTATTAACTATTTGTATTATGTATTCTATTATGTGCATCTCAGAAAATAATCACAATCAGGAAAATAAAAGGATCAGAATAAGCAAATGTCCAAATGATTATATATTACTTTCCCTGTGATATACTATCTAACAAGTTGATTGACCCTGATCCATTCAACAACCACAGCATAATTAGATCTACTTCCAGAACTGATTATCTGTGCTAGCATTGATTTTCTGACTGCATATATATGCATGGGAATGAGAAAAGAATTTCAATGCATTCTGGCATTTTCCTGAGTTGCAAACAAGGAAAGAACTTCTATCTTCAGCAGTTCTTCAATCTTTTGACCTCCAAATGTAATGCTCTTCAATTCCCATGATTCTCAGGAAGGATTTGGCTCAGTCATCTAGAATAATGTTCCTCAGTTTAGCTCTAACTGGAGACTGTAGCAACTGAAAGATACTTTAGGTCAGCATTGACCAATTGGTGGTCCATGGACCACTGATGGTCTTTAAGAAAATTTTGGTGGTCCACAGAAAAATTATTTGCATTTTTTCTATTGCACTAAATCAGGGGTCCTCGTGTATATAATGTGATTCTGCTAGTAAGAAAGGGTTGGTTATATGTAATTATACCACAAATGTTCAAGAAAATTCAACCATTAATATTTTAATTTCTTAATGATTATTTATTGGTTTCCAGACCCTGCTGTTCTGTTCGGGTCGTATGTGACCCGAAGCCAAGTTTGAGTCCCTGTAAAAAATTTTCCCTGCATATCTGAAACTTGAAATTTCATGACTGTTCATCATTTCAGGAGTTCTCTCTATGAGAATTTTTTTTGGGGGGGTGGGGGGTTTAGTTTTTGCTGGGCAAAAAAAGTTACAAATCTTCTGTTCCCGGGTCACCCAGACCCGGACCGAAAACTCTTCATTTGCAGTGCTTATGTTTGGTCTTTTTGAAAGCTTTTTTCACTTGGAAAGTAGTCTGAACATTTCTGCACACATTGGAATGAAAATTGAACTGAAAAAATTAATCCTTGTTGGTTTATTTTGCACATAAATGTGCCGCCCCCCATTTTTGTGAAATGTTTTTCAATTTATGGATAGTTTTGCTTGCAAAATGCATTCTATTTTACTGAAGTTGGTGTGGGATTGGTAGCTTGAACATTTCTGAATATAAGAAAAATATAAAGGAACTGAAAAAAATGATTCTTACTGGTTTTTTAACATCAGAAATAAGGCCTCCCCCCCCCCCTCGGCTGCTTGCAACCATTTTCACTTTTTATTTTTTTATGCTCCAAATCCAAAATATTCTTTAAAATCTTAGGCATTCATTTACTCAATTTAACAATGCTGATCATCAAAAAAGATATTTGTGGGGGTGGGGAAAAAAAATTTCTGGGCAAAAAAAAGGTCACGTTTAGTCTGTTCGGGTCATATAGACCCGGACCAAAATGATTTTTTTTAGGTACTTGAATTTGGTCTTTTAGAAAACTTTTTCAACTGGAAAACTAGTTTGAACATTTATGAACATAATGATATGAAAATTGAACTGGAAAAATTGAGACTTATATTTCTATTTTGATCAAAAAGCCCCTCCCCCCATCCTTTCTGAATTTCGTGTCAATTTATATTTTTTAAGGCTACAAATCCCTAAGGAATTTTCCCCCCAAAGGTTTGATATACTAAATTGAACAATCCTGAACATAAGAAAAATATAAATAAACTGAAACAAATGGTTCTTATTGGTTTATTTTTGCCACAAAAGGGCCACCCCCCTCGGCCTTGCTGTGTGCCATTATTGTCACTTCTTATACATATTTGGCTAGAAATATTTGGAATATCCTTTTGAAAATCAACCACATTGTAGCCAGAGAACTAATTTTATGAAAGAAATCCATTTTACTAAAAAAAAGTATGTAAGTTTGAAATTAACAGCATATTTTTATATAAATTGAAATAACTTTATGTGCAAAATAAACCAATATGCATCAATTTTTCCAGTTCAATTTTCATATCATTATGTTCAGAAATGTTCAAGCTACAAATCCCACACCAACTTTAGTAAAATAGAATGCATTTTGATAACAAAACTATCCATAAAGTGAAGACTATTTCACAGAAATGGGGGGGGTATGCATTATATCAGCAAAATAAACCAATAAGATTTACTTTTTCCATTTCAATTTTCATATCATTGTGTGCAGAAATGTTCAAGCTACCAATCCCACAACAACTTCAGTAAAATAGAATGCATTTTACAAGCAAAACTATCCATAAATTGAAAAACATTTCACAAAAACGGGGGGGAGGCACATTTATGTGCAAAATAAACCAATAAGGATTAATTTTTTCAGTTCAATTTTCATTCCATTGTGTGCAGAAATGTTCAAACTTGTTTCCAGGTGAAAAAAGCTTTCAAAAAGACCAAATATAAGTACCTAAAATGACCAATTTGCAGTCCGGGTCAAATAGACCCGGGAACATAAGATTGGGGATTTTTTCTAAACAGAACAGCAGGGTTAAGCTTATTTTATGTATATGTTTATGTTTAAATCTACATAAATGAAGGATCTGTCAATTAAAACAATTCATGGATTCCTAAACTATATCTCAGAGCCTAAACTGAACCTTTTTGCTTTGAGATAATCAAACAGTTTCAGCCTACCATGGTACATACAGGTGGTCGTAATTTCTGAAGCAAAGGTCTCCCTCGTTCTTGCCATATGGAACCTTTTAGCCAAAGATTTGAAACCTGGCTTATATGCACCATCTGTTGTTTGTTGTTAAAGAAGTGCCCACTAACACCATCATAATGAATCTGGGCATTTAAGCTAAAAGATAATTATTGGACAAATGTATACCTATAATCTTAGCAGATGGCAGAATCTGCAACTTTTCCTCAGGCAAAAATCTCACCAATATCACTTAAAGTTCTTAAAATGAATGAAAAATGCCTCTCCAGACTTCATCCTACATTTCCTCCTAATGTTTTTGTTGTTTTTTTTTTGCTGGTGCAGGGTTCACTTTTCTCAGATAAAGTGAAAATTGATCCACTAATTATGATAGGAATTGACCAACTAGCTTTTCCCTCAACACATGGGGTTTGAGAGAGAGAGAGTGATTGGCCCAAAGTCATCCAGCTGGCCTTTATGTATAACATACTTCCTCAAACTATGACCTGTGGGCTGCACATGGCCTACTGAAGCTGTTAATCTAACCTGCACAGGAACACAAGGATACCCCACCCACATCACCCTGCCCACCCTTTGGTCGAGTGCAGGACATATCTTTGTGAGCCCTGTGTGCTGGAACTGAAAGGTAAGGCCAACAATTTGGCCTGCAGAGACATTCTGCAGGTGGGAAAGGCAGAAAACTGGGACATAGATGCCCCCAAAGGTCAAGCAATGGGCAAAAATGGCCCAGTTTTGTCCAAAAAAAGGTCCATTGTTGCCTGTTTTTGGCCTGCAGGATGCTTCTGGAGGCAGGGGAGGTGAAAAACAGGGCACGGAGGTGCCCCGGGAGGCCAAAAAATAAAAGGGTGGAAACAGACTGTTATGTCCGTCTGAATGAAATAAAGCTTAAAGCTGATTGGCTCTGACGCGGCAAGTCAAAAGTACTTGCCGCCAAAAACAAACGGCTGTCAAAAGTTCCCACATTTTTAAAGAATATAAATAGGTGCGGCTTCTCGCCGCTGCCTCATTTGAGGTTTTCCTCTCAGAGCGAAGACATTCCTAGTTTGCCATTGTTATAACTAAAAGAGCTGACAACTGTACCGGTCTCCAGACTCTGATTCAACATAAACTGTTTTTCATCTCCTCCACCTCCATAAAATAGGTACAGATAGGTAGACAGAGGGGGGGGGAGTGTAAAGAGAGAGAGGAAGACAGAGAGATTTCTCAAGCTCCTTGGGGCTGAGAAGAATTGTTGCAGAACTGAATTTTTTGAAGTGGACCACTAGACTCCTAAACAAATGAAAAATTAATCTAGTAAAAAAAATAAGTCAACCAAAAGAGCAACATGCAAACAAAGCAAATAAAACACCCCCAGGTCCGGCCCTTCTGGTCTGGCCCTTCAACTGTCTGAGGGACTTTGACTTGGCCCCCTGTTTTAAAAGTTTGAGGACTCCTGGTGTATAAGAAAGGACTAGAAAAAGTTTGTGTTTGTTTATCTCAGTCTTCAGCTGGCAAAACTCCCAGATGTATTCTACATAAAATAAATGGGAATTGTAATATATCATAAAAATAATAATATAACAGCATTAAGATTCCTATTTACACATCCTCAAGAGTTGTCACAGTGATCAATATGACAAAACTATGTCAGTAAAATATCATTAATCATTTTTTTCATTAAGGAAAAATTCAAAGACACTCTATCACTATAATTTTATCAGGAATACATCAGTCCCAAAGTCATGAGCAAGTTTTTTGTTCTCTAGCATAATAGTACATCATAAAAATCCTTTTAAATCCTCCTAATATACAATAATGTGACTGTGGAGTACTTAATTCCATGGAGATTTAAGGTACTGAACCTATGGAACTGCAATTCTTAAGTATGAAATGGGATATTAACATATTGCGACAATGACATGTTGCCAAAAAAAAATCCCCAGAGTTAAATAACTAAGTTGTTTTATTTACATATTACAAAAACAAAAATACAAAGGGGAACATGGATCTCTCCATAAAAATGACTTGATTTTCTCCACAGTAGTAGAATGAAATTTTCATCATTAATTAAGGATAATTTTACGATTAATTTATAACTGTATTTGTGTTCAATACACTGCATGATCTGTTGGAAGAAAGTTGGGGAAACTACTTACTTGCTGGAATTATATTCCATTTTAATTGTATTTACCAACAATTTAAAGCAGCAAATATATCTAATACTCCTTCCTTCTTTGAATTTCCTACCAACAATGACCCTAGGTGAGTTGGACCTAAAGTCACCCAGCTGGTTTTCATGCCTAAGGTGGAACTAGAACTTACAATCCTCTGTTTTCTATCCTGGCACCTTAATAATTTAACAATAATAATTTATTAGATTTGTATGCCGCCCCTCTCCGGAGACTCTGGTTCTATATGTATCTTTTACATATATCTCTACAATTGCAACGTACAAATGCATGCAACATTATTTTGGCAGAAGACAAAACTTGGGCTCTGTCTAAACCCATGACGGTGAGCCTATGGCACGCATGCCACAAGTGGCACATGGAGCCATATTGGAGGGCACACGAGACTTTGCCCTTTATCAGCTCCAGCACACATATGCACTGGCCAGCTGATTTTTGGGCTTCAGAAAGGCTGTTTTGCCCTCTAGACAGCCCCAGAGGCAAATAAATCCCCTAACAGACAAATCAGAAGTTCGGGGAAATGCTTGGGGTCAATGGCACAGCACAGGCAGGGTGGAGAAGGGCAACTCTGGCTGCCATTGCCTTAACTTCACAAAGTTGGGCAGTTCTAAGCCCAGAGGTTAGTGGCTGTGTGACTTCAAACTGTGGCTGAGGCATGGTCCCAGGGGAGAACAATCCGGCCACTAAATGTTTATGGCTTTGCTGCCCCAGCTTTTAACCCCAGAATATTTGCGTTCATGGCATGTATTTATTTTTATTATTTATTTATTGGATTTGCATGCTGCCCCTCTCTGCAGACTTGGTGCGGCTAACAACAATGATTAAAAAAACAGCATGTAACAATCCAATTAATAAAACAACTAAAAACCCTTATAGTAAAACCAAACATACACACAAACATACCATGCATAACTTGTAATGGCCTAGGGGGAAAGAATATCTAAATTCCCCCATGCTTGGCAATAAAGGTGGGTCTTGAGTAGTTTGCAAAAGACAAGGAGGGTGGGGGCGGTTCTAATCTCTGGGGGGAGTTGATTCCAGAGGGCTGGGGCCGCCACAGAGAAGGCTCTTCCCCTGGGGCCTGCCAAACGACATTGTTTGGTCGACGGGACCCGGAGAAGGCCAACTCTGTGGGACCTTATTGGCTGCTGGGATTTGTGCGGTAGAAGGCAGTTCCGGATGTATTCTGGCCCAATGCCATGTAGGGATTTAAAGGTCATTACCAACACTTTGAATTGTGACCAGAAACCGATCGGCAGCCAGTGCAGGCCACGGAGTGTTGCAGAAATGTGGGTGAATCTAGGGAGCCCCACGATGGCTCTCGAGGCTGCATTCTGCATGATCTGAAGTTTCCGAACACTTTTCAAAGGTAGCCCCATGTAGAGAGCGTTGCAGTAATCAAACCTCGAGGTGATGAGGGCATGTATGCCTTGCAACTCATGCCACCTGCAGTTGGCTTGCTCCCTATTTTTACGAAAATGTGGGGATACTACAGCCCCTCCCCAATATTTGCTTGAAATCTTCATGCAAGGAAAGCTGGCGAAGGAAAAGGAAGCAGCCAAGTCTTAGGTAGAACACCTGTCTTGCGGCCCGCCCAGCTCCTGCGCAGCCTCTACCCAACCCCCACTCCGTTCCACCCCACCCAACCTGTCACCCCCAAAAACGTGAGTCTTACCTGGCACTTGTATCTCCATTGCGTTCCTGATGCTGTGTCCAGGGCAGCGCATTCTAAAAGAAAACATCTCGCGAGTTCAATCAAACTTCTCGATTTTTGCTTATAAACTGAGCAATGCATAATCACACAATTTATTTATTTATTGTTCAATTTCTGGCAGGTAATAATGTTATCCTTCCACACCAGTATCCATCCACACCACATCCACCAAGCCACACCCACTGGACCAGTAATTTTAAAAAATGGATTTCACTACTGATTTTAAGGCAATAAAACCAGTTTAAAAATATCCAAAACAGTAAAAAAAACATTTAAAACATCCAATTCTGTCGCGATAATGTAAATGATTAAAGTCCGTTAGTACCTTAATTACCGCGGAGGCGATGGATAGAAGCTTTTAGTCATTTGTTCAAAACAAGATTTCTTTTATTATAAAAGTAGAAAATAAAACATGTCTCGGTGGACAACATAACAAATACGTCTTACATGATGGTGGATAGAAAGAAGTATGGAGTTTTAGGATGAAGAAGAAGGAAGTAGTGTTAGATGTGGCAGGATATTACATCATAATAGGAGGAACTTAACAAAGCACACACAGTTAACTCTTTAATTACTAAAATGTCTCTGGGGCTGGCAATATTCAGTGTGACAAATTCAAGAGGCACAAGAGGAAGATATTGGCTTATTAGCAATAAAACCAGAAAACAGGGCCCTTGGCACATTCAGGGCTCCAGACATAACCAGGTTTTTAACGTTTACAAAAGGCTAACCAAATTGGGACCATTCTGATCTCCAAGGAGGATATTCCATAGAGCAGGGGTCACTATAGAATTACATTTCATGTTTGTGGTAAGCTAACTACAATATAAAATAGTCTCTCTCTCTCTTTTTCTTTCTCTCTCTCTCTTCCCCTGTGCGTGTGAGAGAGAGAGTGACAGAGAGAGGGGGTGAAGAGAGAATGAGAGAGAATGCACTGAAGAAAAACATATTTTTGGTAGTATCTTTACGATTTTGATGATGGTTTGCTTACTGATGTTGAATCTCAGATAGATCATCATCTGACATTTCTCCAGGGTCTCTATTGGAAGATCTATTTTTATCTCCATGGACAATTTGAAATTCTTTCTCAGCGTGAAATAAAGAAAGACTTAGGCAGACAGAGAAACGATTCATTATTAACCTTGTTATATTTCTGGGTCTTGCCTTTCTGCCACCCTTTTATTGTATTCCATTCTACTTCCCAGCTGGCTTGGGTTTTTTCCCCCTTGATGTTCCAAACCATGCTATATTTTCAAGGGTGTTTTGTGATTCTCCCTGCAGAATTTTTTAAAAAGATATTTTTACTCCTGCAAACTGCATGATTCGTCAAGTCTGTCAAGATCTCTCTTCTGAGCCTGAAATTTATTTTTCCCCCAGCTCTTCCAACCTTCAAGATCTAAACTCAAGGTTACATTCCTTGAATATGCAGTAAATCCCAATCTTTCTTCTTATTTTTTAATTTTTTGTGAATGAGTGAATGGGGTTGATAATTGGTCATCATCCCCATAACACTCTTCTATTGTGCCAGTAGGGTTACATTTATAAGAAGAATTCTCACAAATTCTCAGAAAATGTGTTTTGTGACCTCCTGCACAGGCGCTGAGGTCATGCATGCTGGGTAGCCCCAGGCTCCAGCCACCCAGCCTGCTCTGTGCTCTCCTGCACTACAGGCATCTCTCTCCTGCAGCACGAGAGAGCAGGCGAGTGGCCAGTGCTTGGGCAGGCTGCTTTTGCCAGCTGCCACTCTAGATGCCACAGCGAGATTTCGGCTGCTGCGCATGTGCATCAGCTGGAATTTCGCACACAGACGTCCTTCCGGCAGCAAAAATTGCCTATTTCTTTGCTTCTGCGCATGCGCAGAAGCAAAAAAATTGAATTTTTTTACCGTAATGGTTCCGGTTTCTCGTGCAAGGTGAGCTCCGTTTTCCCCAGCAGAATGGCGGTTCCAGTCGTTCCGGCTGGTGTCCATCACTGGGTATATACATATAAGTTTATTGAAGTTTCAAGTTTATTGGATTTATATGCCGCCCCTCTCCGAAAACTCGGGGTGGCTAACAACAATCATGAACAATATACAATAAATCCAATACTGAAAGCAAATTAAAACCCCTTAATATATAAAACCAAACATACATACAAACATATCATGCATACAGTTGTAATGGCCTAGGGGGAGAAGAAGTCTTAATTCCCCCATGCCCGGCGGCAGAGGTGGGTTTTAAGTAGCTTATGAAAGGCAAGGAGGGTGGGGGCAATTCTAATATCTGGGGTTAGTTGGTTCCAGAGGGCCGGGGCCACCACAGAGAAGGCTCTTCCCCTGGGTCCCGCCAAGTGGCATTGTTTAGTTGACGGGACCCAGAGAAGACCCACTCTGTGGGACCTAACCGGTCGCTGGGATTTGTGCGGCAGAAGGCGGCCCCTGAGGTAGTCTGGTCCGGTGCCATGAAGGGCTTTATAGGTCATAACCAACACTTTGAAATGTGACCGGAAACTGATCGGCAACCAATGCAGACTGCGGAGTGTTGGTGTGACATGGGCATATTTAGGGAAGCCCATGATTTCTCTTGCAGCTGCATTCTGCACGATCTGAAGTTTCTGAACACTTTTCAAAGGTAGCCCCATGTAGAGAGCATTACAGTATTTGAGCGGTTTCCAAATGCTATTGCTATTTGGAAACCGCTTTCACTGAGACTGATTCATTTTCCTTTGCAGCAAAAAAGTCTAACCCTTACTTCACAAGGGACAAGAGATCATAAATCTCACAGCAGAAGAAGACAACAGAAATTAAACACAAGTAGGCAATGTATTTACCCACTCATCACCCAGAAAAAGTGGTGGGGGACTAAAAAGGAAAAGAAAAGAAAAGCTGGGAAGCTTGCCAGATGTTAGAGGCGCAAGAGGAATTCCAATGACAGTTTCATTCTCAGCATTAGATTGCTATGGAAAAGCCATCAATGAAAAGAAATGAATTTGAATAAACTGAGGTAGCCTGGGTCTTTGATGATGTCATGTGTGCATTTTCACTTGTCACACTGCCTCATTAGATTTGTAGTCCTGAATCTTGCATGCAGAGCTTCTGCCACCAGCACATTTTGCTCATTAATGCAGTGTGTGCTGGCCCCAACATTTTAAAGCTAGGCCACCCCTGAACTAATCCTTTCTTTAGCTAAAAGGACAAAATAATGAGAACTGAAATTAAAGTAAATAGTTTGCTGGGGAAAATACTAACATAAAACATGGGTGGGCACAAAGCAACCTTTTATTTCCTGGAAATCACTACATCCTTGTCAAAAAATTTCAATGAGTGTCGTACAAGCTAGAGGTCAGCTATGTGATATGTGCAAGCCCAGTGGAACAGTATCTGCATAATTCCCTATAAATTTTTAAAGCTCACAAGTCCACATAGTAGTTTTATGACATAAGATTTAGATTAATGCCAGAAATCTTGCAAAAAAAAAATAAATTGGGCCTCAATACCAAAATCTTGAAATAGAATAGAATTCTTTATTGGTCAAGTGTGACTGGACATTCAAGGCATTGGTGGGTTGCTCTCAATATGGCCCGGTTCTAAGAACCAGTAGCACCAGCAGTGGGAGGCTCCGCCCACCCGCCCAGGACACTTCTGTGCATGTGCTGTAGCGATCTGGTAGTATATGCACGCACAGAAGTGAACTGGTAGTAAAGGGTTTTAGAACCCACTACTGATACAAGGAATTACTCCCTGGTGCATGTAGGATATAAGAAAATTCAAAAATAAAATAATATAAAGAAATTTATATAAATGGAGGAGATTTAATTCTGCTTGGGCAAGGGAGTTTGGACTGGATAACTCGCAGGGTCTTTTCCAGCCTGAACTTGTTAAACATTAGTTGCTTTAAGATAGTTGGAGAAAATAATAATACTGTAATTTCATAATTTATTACATTTGTATGCCGCTTCTCTCTGAAGATTCAGGGTGGCTAAAATCCATGATGAATAGATATCCTTTTATTAATTAGAATGGGGCCAAAATAAAAGGGACATTTTTTATTGCCAAGGCAAGAAAAATTTAATAATAATAATAATTAATAATAATTTATTGGATTTGTATGCCGCCCCTCTCTGCAGACTTGGGGCAGCTAACAACAATAATAAACACAACATGTACAATCCAATAATAAAAAACAACTAAAAACCCCTATTATAAAACCAAACATACACACAAACATACCATGCATGACTTGTAATGGCCTAGGGGGAAGAGCTATCTCAACTCCCCCAGGCCTGGCGGTATAAATGAGTCTTGACTAGTTTACGAAAGACAGGAAGGGTGGGGGCAGTTCTAATCTCTGGGGGGAGTTTGTTCCAGAGGGCCGGGGCTGCCACAGAGAAGGCTCTTCCCCTGGGGCCCGCCAAATGACATTGTTTAGTCGACGGGACCCGGAGAAAGCCAACTCAGTGGGACCTTATCGGTTGCTGGGATTCGTGCGGTAGCAGGCAGTTCCAGAGGTAATCTGGTCCAATGCCATGTAGGGCTTTAAAGGTCATGACCATCACATAGAATTATGAACAGAAACTGATCGGCAACCAATGCAAGCCACAGAGTGTTGAAGAAACGTGGGTGAATCTTGGAATTAAAAATGCTGTGCTTGCAAAATATATTATGGGCAATAATGGGAAGGTGTTGACAAACATGTCAGAGATGCTGCTCTCTCTGAGGTGTTACGGAGTAGCAGGGATTGGTGACTGTATCAATAGGAAGGTCCTGAGGGGGGTGTCGAGATAGAGACGATAAAATATAATGCTTTTGAAACTTTAAGTGTGGCTTTTGGCTCAAACCTCAATTTAAGGTCAAGCTGGAGGGACATAGCCAAGCACCATGGTGACACATGGAGTTTCCCTACACCCATGTTGTTTGGGGAAATGGTTCAATTAGAATCAGGTCAGAACCACCCTGTAGGGGTGGGGAGAAAGAGAGAGACACCACCAGGTAATTGGGAGGAATGGCATACCTCCCAGGGATCTGGCAAAGTGCTCGTGACCAGCACTGGGTAAGGCTTGTAAATGCAGCCCAAGCCACAGCAGCCACAAATGGACTGATTGATCTGCTTTTTGAAGGTTGGGAGTCACCTAGAAAGAGGAAACTAAAGAAAAGCACTGGAGAGATAAGGAAGAACAAAATTTTAAAATGGGAACAAAAAGGACTGGGGAAAAAACAAAGACGAAGCAGCTATTTAGCACTGAAGATTATAATGGAAAAAAGTTTAAAGAAGGTTGTAACTAAAGCCCAATGATTGAGAACTTTGAAAATTGAGTATTGAATTAACTTTGAATTAAACATCTGGTCTAACAGAATTGATTTAAATATACTGTACATCATCTTATTAATTAAGAGGAAAAATAGACTTGTGGAATCAGTGAGGAGTGCCACCTGCAGTTGGAGGAATTATTTCTGTGGAAGACTTTTGTGGATGTTTAAGCAGCTACTGACCTTGAACTGGGAATCATATGGACAGTTTGAGAAAATATATAGTATTGAACAATTGGGTTTCTTTACTTTGAAAAAAAAACCCAAAAATAAAATTGACATCTTATCTGTTAGTACTGAATGAACTCCAAATGAATTTTTATGTATTTGATGTTCAAAGACTAAATGTTAAAGCCCAAAATATGCATTTTGTTTAATGTCAAAAGAAAAGGATTTTATCAGGCTGTGGGGTAGATATTTCTTGACAGCTGGTCTAATAATAAAGACTTGTGAACAGTGATTTGGGCAACATGGATGCTCTAGAAGATGAGGATCTTATAACCCTTTTAAGGGTTATTTTGCTTCTTGGAGTATGAAGATAGAAGTGGAAAAAATATAGAGAAAGCTCTTGAGTGCAGCAAGGATTTTGAAAATATGATTGCAAGGAATAAAAAGCAAGACAACAAAGTGGAGATGAAACAAGATGAGAAGAAGATACAGAGAATGATAGAGATAAAAGGGAAAAGAACTTGCACAGACCAAGAAAATGGACATACCAATGATTACACTGAATTTTATGATTATTACACTCTTAACCGTGACAAAAAAAGAAAAGGGAGAGGATATAGGTATTGGGCATGGCAAACTGGCAGGGAGAAAGGTTTAAGGAGAGCTGAAGGAAAATTCACACAATTATTATACACAAAAAAGAAAAAAGAGAGAAAGGGAGAAATTGTGGGTACAATGTTACAAGAAAGAAAAAGAAGGGAAAGTTAAGGTTAAGAAGATGGAAATTTAAAGAAAATGGTTGATTGTTATTTGATTATTTGATAATTATTTGATTACTATATAATGATTTTCTTTTTTTCTACATATAACTAAATACATTTATGAATATATTGGATGTCAATAATCAATATTTTTATTTGATGGATTAAACTTAAAATTGTTCAATACATATTGGTATCTTTAGAGGGAAAGAATTATAATTAGCAATGGATGAAATGAGTTAATCTCTGGAAATTGAGGATCTTGAACGATTATTATTTATTTGCAAATATAGTTGGTGATGATAATACTGATATTGATAATGAACAAGTTTCTACTTAAGAATTTAAATCTAATTTAATTATTCAAATGTAATTAATTATATAATTAAATGATAATTTTGGGAAAATACAATTATATTATAATTTGGTATAAACTGAATTTGTTGAATTAAATTTAAAATTATATACTTGTAACACTAGAGGATAAGACATAGTATAATGAATAATGAATGAAAGAAGTTAATGTGTTTAAGTTTTGGAATTTGATTAATTCCAGAAGGATATTATTTATTTTATTTATTTATTTTATTTATTTGATTTTTATGCTGCCCTTCTCCTTAGACTGAGGGCGGCTTACAACATGTTAGCAAAAGCACTTTTTAACAGAGCCAGCCTATTGCCCCCACAATCCGGGTCCTCATTTTACCCACCTCGGAAGGATGGAAGTCTGAGTCAACCTTAGTTAGATATAAGGTATAAAATATTTAATATGAATTGATATTCCATTTTTGAAGATAAGTACATGTGGAATTTTTAGGGGCATTTAGTTACGAGAAAATAGGGGTTAAGAAAAATGAATGATGAGTAAGGAAATAAGGAAAAGAATGAAGCACAACAGCTTAGAATTATTAAGCAAGAGCGAACAACCAGCAGAGGAAGTAATCAATAGTGTTAAATTTAATTGGAAAATAAAATAATTTGTGTAATCCAGGTAACATAATTAGATAAAGGAGGTAGCACCAGATAAATGACATATACCAAGTGTAATGTATATGAAATTAAGAAGTATGAATGATTATATTTATTTAGCAGATGATACATGTTTATTAAGTCGTATTGAAGGTATATGATATTGCATGTATGTTTCAGTGTGGAGAAAAAAATTGCAAAACAAAAATTAAGGTCAGATTGAATGATCCACCGCACTTTGCAAGCTGCTATTATTATCGTTATCATTGTCCTTGCCATTACCATTTCTTTCCCATAAATACTCTTTGTTTTTTAATCGCTCCAAGTTTATTTTGTTATTTCTAACATTTATAAGCTCTCAGCATACAGGAAAACACCAAAGTGATAAGTCATGTTCGTAAATCATAAGATACAAACAAGTGATAAATTGTAAGATTCCAATAGGAGAAGGTAGAAGGAAAGACAAGAAGGTGAGAAAGATGAAAATATGTAAGGATAATAGCAATACAGCTCTACTATTTGGGTAAATATCCTTCGACATAAGTCAGTTGTGGGAATTAGGTGCTTAGCAGAGTGATTGGCATGGAGTCAGAAACTATCTTTGTTCCTAGTAGTTTCATCATGTAATGCCCTATAGCAGTGTCCTGAGCGGAGAAGTTGAAACAGTTTATGTCCGGGATGTGACATTTTCTCAGCCTTCTTTCTAGTTGGTGCCATATACAGGTCCTCAATAGAAGATAGGCTAGTTACAATTGTTTTTTCTGTAGTCCTATCTATCTATTGAAGTCTGTACCTGTTCTGTTTGGTTGCTTTGCCAAACCAACCTGTTATAGAGGTATAAATGACAGACTCAATTAAAAAAGAAAGTTGGGAAGCTTCAAGTTTGACCAATCTTTTTATTTTTTTTTAACCAAATTGTTCCCTGAACTTGTCTGCAGTTCATGGACATGTGTCATTTGGCCTATTTTTTAGTCTTTAGTATAGTTTGTTTTTTGTGGTTCTTCTTTGAATTCTCTTTTCTGTTTCCTTATCCTTCAAGTATGAAAAAAGAAAATAAATAATATGTCAACAGCTGTCTCCATCTCTTCTTATATCTATTTCTTTGCTATGCTCTTTTAAAAATGCATTGACGTGAACACCCAAAACTAGAGCTTTGATTTTTATTAATAATTCTGGCTTATTTTACTTAAAGATGACTTCATACATGAATTCTTGAAATAAATTCCCCTTTAAAGCTTGGAGTTGTAACAGTTTTTACACAGAGATATCACACAATTATTTGATGTTTTTTCTCAGACAAATAAGCAGGAGAGTGCATTTGCCACTAAAATGAGGAATGGATAGTTTAGTACTTCTCAAATAGTGGGGCAGACCCCCCAAGGGGCCACGGAACAATGCCAGGAAGGGTGCATTAACCTGGGGAAAGTGCTTTTTTTTTTACTACAGGGACAGCGGTAGGCTACAAGCCGGAACGCTAAATTGCGCTCACCGCTGCGGCTCATAAGTTCTTGTGGGGACAGCGTGATTTTGCTGCTGCACCTGTGGAGGTAGCAAAATTACACATGGAGAAACAGGTGTGCCCGTGTTTTGACATGCGCAGAAGCAAAAAAAACCCTCACCAAAAGACAGGCACACCTGCGACTCCATGCACGATTTTGCTACCTCCACAGGTGCATCAGCAAAATCGCGCTGGCCCTGCAAGAACTTATGAGCCGCGGCAGCAAGCACAATTTAGCATTCTGGCTTGTAGCTCACTGCTGCACAGAGAGTAGGGGGGTTTTTTGCGCTGAACAATAGCACGCAGCATAGAGCAGAAGATATGAAGTGCAGATAACTTAAGTGTCATCATGGAAAAATATTTAACAAGGATGAAAAGAAAGGTAGTGAGAGACAGAGATAATGAGACAAACGCAAGTCTCCCGAAAGCTAAGACAAGGAAATATGATGAAGCGTATGTAGCGCTTGGCTTCACTTTGACTACGATGAGAGACAAAGGAAGAGCAGTATGTGTACTGTGCCTAAAAATGTTGACAGAGGACAGCATGTGGTCAAATAAATTAAGACATCACTTAAACACCTTACACCCCAATTGTTTGAGATTTTTCAGCAAAAATGTGCCGAATATTGCAAACAATTGTCCTGGCGGAGAGTTGGGAAAGGGTGCAAAGTGTTAAAAGAAAATAATTGAGAAGCACTAACAACAATGTTGTGGTTTTCTTAGAGAAGTAGAAAAACCTGTTAATCTCAAAAAGTCATGGAAATTTGACTAGCATTCGTATAAGAGTACAGTCCACTAAATTAAACTGGAAATCTGTTATTTTAATTTATTGAGTAGAAGTAAAAAAATGAAATCTCTAATGCATATTTTCCCCAACCTTCATGATGTTAATTGGAAATTTTAAGTTACAATTTCAACAGAGCAATTGGAAAAAAGAAAGTTAAAATAACATAATCTTTGGAATGTATTGATGGATATCTGCATGTACTCCTAATTATCTTTGCAAAAATAGATATTTGAAGATCTGTAGTCATGAGGAAATACAGTTCTCTTTTTAGCAAGAAAATTGGCTTCTGAGCGTATGTTGGAAATTAGCCTCCCGACTGAAGCAGTGGGGTTGTTCTAATCCAACTGCTTCAAAGGAATATGTTCATTGATTCCCCCCCCCCCTCAAATTGCTCTTCATATATTACATTGAGCAAATCTTAAAGAAAGAAAAAACAGACATCCTTGGGATGTCATCTAAAGAAGTGACACCTCCTCCTTAGTAGTGACAGTGGCTTTGCTACAGAAAAAGCCTATTGGGAATGGCTCCCTCCTGCTCCCTTTCGGATTTACTTGAAGTGGGGAAACAATGAATTCTGTTCACAGGTGTACTTTTGGCAATTGTGCCAGTCAGGAAATGGGCTAGGGTTCTAGATTTAAGCCACCAATCCTTGTTAACAACTACCTGTGTATATTGTTTGTCATATACAGACTGTCTCCAACTTATAATTTTTCTTTTTAAAAAATATGTTTATTGAATATATACATTAAAAACAGGGTACAGAAAAGCAAAGGGAATATATATAATGTACATTCTAGCAATTATAATTTACTTATATAGTACGTGTAAGTGGGGAAGGTGAAAAGAAGAAGGGGAGGTAGATTGGGGAAGAAGGGGAAGAAAGATACGAGAGGAGGAAGGATAGAAAATTAGAGCAAAAAAGAGTAGTAAGAGAGTAGGAGAGGGCCAGCGTTAGAGCTGGGGCTTCAATGCTTTGCAGTCTGTGGTTTAAACATATAGGTGGTGTAGATTTCCCTAAAGTTTTATCCATAAGTGTTTGACTTAGTTGCTAGTGCCAACACGTATCAGTGGTTTAAGGGTTTGTTCATTCAGTTTCTTTGTAGTTCAGAATTTGTGTCAATCAAAAGGGTCATAGTCGTTGATTTATATTGATCTTAGTAAGATAACTTATAATAAACTCTCCAGTCCAAGTCTTAGGAGTCAAAATTGTCAAAATACAATTCTATATCAATATCTCATAAGTATTATTAATGTCTTCAAGGTTCTAAATATACGTATTCAAGTATTCAAGTAAGTTGGAGTAAATTAAGGACAGAATAATTAAGTAATTAATAAGTAGCAAAAGGTAACTTTCAATTAATACATAATAATTAATTACAATTGATTAGCAAGTTTTAGTATTTGTATTAATAGATAAATCAACACAAGAGCATATATGTATATAGGTCAATAAATAAATTATTAGTTTAGATATAAATCAGTAAGTCAATCTAGCTCAGTAGTTCAATTAATTCATAGGTTCAATAAATCTCTAATAGTAATGACAATATAACAGTACAGAATATTATCAATGGCAGTATAACAGTATAATGGCTGTATATCAGTATAGAATATTATCAAAAATCAATTAAAAGGTTATTCTCAATGTTGCAGCAAATCACATATGAAGTATTCAAAAATGATTGAAAGAGAGAGCAGCAAGGGACAGGATTATTCAGGAGTGGGAAGAAAAACAGTAAGTAGCAGGTACTAACGAGAAGATGTTTTCTTCCTTTTTCTTTTTCTTTCTCCTTGGGCTTATGCAATAGTGCTGAGTCACAGTTCAGTCTCTGACAGTCTCTGTCAGTAAGGGAACAGTGTTGTAAGTTTAATAAGAAATCAAAGTTCAAAGTTCGTAGTTTTTTGTTTTTTAACAACTGGAGCAACAATGCAAAGTCAATACACAGTCAAAAGTGAGGTAGAGAAAAGGGATTAAAGGGATTAAACAAAGGGGAGGAGGTGAAAGGGAAGGTAAAAAAGATAAGGAGTATATAAAGACCTCAGATTTTGTAGCTTGTCACCGACTCGATTCGTTCTCATCCACTTAAATCTGTCCAAAACTTCCTCTTACTGTCAAGACATCCAAAAACTTTCTCTCTCCAACTGTTGTATATCACACGTTGTTTCCAATCTATCACTGCATTAATCACAGAGTCCAGTGGAAAAGTCCAGATGGTATATAGTTTTCACTCACACATCCACTTGAACTGCCTAATCTTGTTTGTTCTCTGCCGTCATCAGCCAGTTAAACAAAATCGCAGTCGCCACTTTTCTCAGAGGTTTTGGAACTATTCTTTAACAATGCAAAGCACACAACAGGGGGTCTTTCATCTGCTATTATCCACAAACAACGATCGATCAAACAGAAATCCTTCACTTATTTCACTCCAAAGGCTTTCACCACCATCTTCTCACAGCTTCCTTAATGGAGTCGGAGCGTCACAGCTTCAGGCCGATCTGCAGATCGGTTCTTCGTGTGCTGGCGAAAAGGGTTTCCCGCCCACGTCCCTCAGGTGCACAAGTAATTCCTCTATTAAATCACCATCTGTCCAGGTCGGTGATCGCTGTTAAGCCACCAAAAAACCACACAAAAAGCCAGGACAACCCCGGAGAAACTGAAGGCTGCCTGGTGTCAGCGTGACGCCAAAACCGGAAGTCTCTCCAACTTACAATTTTTCATTTAGCTACTGTTCAAAATTAGAATGGCATTGAAAATAGTGACTTACGACTCATTCTCACAACTGTGACAACCTTCCCATGGTCACGTGATCAAAATTCAGCTGCTTGGCAACTGGCATGGACCAAGTTTCCCTGAAAATACAATCTACCCTGAAAGTAAGTCCTAGCTTGATATGTACACATGAGCCCAATATAGGTCCTACCCCCAAAATTAGCCCTAATTAAGGGCTCCAGGGTGCAAAAATTAAGCTAGGGTGGGGATGGGGAAGTGGAGTTGGAGCTGCCCTATTACTTACTTTCGGTCAGTTGTAGCCAAGCCTCTTAAACCCCGACACTTGCCTTGCCAGCCAATTTCTTCTGCAGTCAGCAAGACTTTTCTGAAGGTCTCTACAGCTGATTACAGAATTCAGGATTGATCTGGAGCTCTGTTATCATCCGCAGAGGCCTTCAGGAAAGTGTTGCTGGCCACAAAAGAATATCCGGAAGGCTTCTGATGGCAAAAACAAGACCAGGGGTGATGCACACAAGTGAGGTGAGCCAGTGGATGACACCACCACCCCTGAAAATAAGACCTGGTGCCTTTTTTGGTGGCAAATATATATAAGACAGTATCTTATTTTCAGGAAAACATGGTGTTTACAATGATTGCAGCATGCTGGAGTCGTGTGATTTGTGAACTGGCTTCTGACAAGCAAAATCGATTTGGGGAGAGGAGCCAGATTTGCTTAACAACTGTATGACTTAGCAACAATCATGTTTTGGTTAACAATCATGGCAAAGTCATATAATTGGGTGATACTCACTGTGGTTGTAAGTTGAGGACTTTTGCTCTTCAACAGAATGGGCAAACTCCAAATGTCTTGGACTGTTACTTTTATCATAGTCAAGCATGGCTAATAGTATGGGATTCTGGACTGTGTTTGAACATTTCTGAAAGATATCAATTTGCCTATTCCTTTTATAGGAGAGCAAAGTATGTTTTAACCACTATTTATTAATAGCCGTTTTATTCCAGGACTGAAAGTTCAAGCCCCTTATATAGTGTGTGAAAATACAGAATCACATTTGTACATTCAATGCAATTAATGGAGCAATGCATCAGAAGATTTTATCTGTTCATCTTGGTCTGAGACTATTTTGGTACTTTTTGGAACAGTAGATACATTCCACAAATCCATAAAACTCTTTCAATATTTCATACTTTAATAATGATGAAACTACACATTCCATTTTCCTATTTAACAAGGAAGGTAAATTCCAGAAGAAAATTAAAAGAGTAGTCCTGGAATGAAAAATATTTGGAAAGCTGGTCACAATTCACTGCCAATTAAAAACATGATTTTCTCTAATTCAGGATTGGCGTTTTGGTTTTGTTGTTGCTCTGTATTTTTCACATCAGTTTTTCCAAAGGCACTAAGCAACTATCGTGAATTCACTTAGGGAAGCATCTAAGCTCCTTAAGAATGTTTGTCTTCTTAACGGTTAGTGTTTGCTGTGCTGCTGAAAAACTCCCAAATCCCACTGCAGTAATGGACTAACTTTTATAATGCAGACATTACAAGGCAAAATGAAATATCTCAAATAATATGCCTTTCAAAGATTGAAGATACATTTTTGATCAGACTGAGGAAGCTGAGAATTTAAGGCAAATTTAATAGAATAGAATAGAATTGAAGTAGAACAGAACAGAATAGAATAGGAATAGAATAGAACAGAACAGAACAGAACAGAACAGAATAGGAATAGAATAGAATAGAATAGAATAGAATAGAATAGAATAGAATAGAATAGAATAGAATAACAGAGTTGGAAAGGACCTTGGAGGTCTTCTAGCTCAAGCCCATTCTTAGGCAGGAAACCCTACACTACTTCAGACAAATGGTTATCCAACATCTTCTAAAAAACCTCCAGGGTTGGAGTATTTACAGCTGGAGAATGGAGTGGAGGCAAGCTGTTCCACTGATTAATTGTTCTGTCAGGAAATGTCTCCTTAGATCTAAGTTGCTTCTCTCCTTGAATACATTCCACCCATTGCTTCTTGTTCTACCCTCAAGTGCTTTGTAGTATAGTTTGACTCCCTCTTCTTTGTGGCACCCTCTCAAATATTGCAACACTGCCATCATGTCCGTCTTTTCATTAAACTAGACCTACCCAGTTCCTGCAGCTGTTCTTCATAGGTTTTATCCTCCAGTCCCCTAATCATCTTTGTTCCTCTTCTCTGCATTCTTTCTGGAGTCTCAATATCCTTCCTACATCATGGCAGCCAAAACTGAATGCAGTATTCCAAGTGTGGCCTTACCAAGGCATTGTGAAGTGGTATTAACACTTCATGTGTTCTTGATTCTATCCCTCTGTTAATGCAGCCTGGAACTGTGTTGGCTTTTTTGGCAGTTGCAAATTGCTGGCTCTTATTTAAATAGTTGTCCACTAGGACTCCAAGATCCCTCTCACAGTTACTACCATTGAGCAATATATTGTACCTGTGAATTTTGCTTTTCTTGCTTTAATATAGAACCTTATTTTTTTACCATTGAATTTCATATTGTTAGATAGTGCCCAATGTTCAAGTCTGTCAAGATCCTTCTGTATCTTGAGTCTATCTTCTAGAATGTAGGCTATTCGTGCACATTTGATGAGTTTCTCATCTATATCCACATCATTGATGAAGATGTTGAAGATTACTGAGCTAAAACAGAGCCTTCGGGTATTCCACTGCGTGTGGAGTACCCTATGTTGATTCAGTTCCATTGAGGATTACACGTTGAGTGCAGTTGGTTAACCAGCTTTGAATCCATCTGATGGTGTTGCTGTCTTATGTATTACTGATACTATATTCCTGATATATGATACTATGTATTCCTGATACTTATGTATTTCTGTTACTATGCTTCATAATAACATCCATCTTATATCTATGCTTCATAATAATACCCATCAATGACCAATAAGGGCCCACAGAGTCGGCCTTCTCCAGGTCCCATCCGCCAAGCAATGTTGGTTGGTGGGACTTCAGGGAAGAGCCTTTTCTGTAATGGCTCCAACCCTATGGAATCAACTGCCTTCAGACATTTGCACTATCTCCTCCTTATCGGTCTTCCGAAAAGCTGCTAAGATCTGGCTTTTCCGGCAGGTCTGGAATTAGATTGACTGCTGGGTATGTATGGTTCTTTTAAGGATATTGTCTTATTGTTTTATTATATTACTGATTTTATTGTGTATTTTGATTATATTTTATTACTGTTGTATTTATCCCACTTGTTAGCCACTCTGAGTCCATTTCAGAATGAGCAACATATAAATACAATAAATACACCAATATGTTTTATATATTTGATGCTGAATACACTGTAAAGGAACATGACAATTGTTCTACAGATTTGACACACACAAATTAAATGTAAATCTATCAGAAATAGCTTTCTTCCCCATTTGACATTTACCCAAAGGGTTTTTCACTGTATTATATCACATCTTAGATCAGATTTAAGGATAATCCTTACTTTATTACTGTATGAAAATGTATGCCATGTACACTTAATTTTGAAACAAGCTTATTCTTTTATGAACGTAATTCAGCAACCATGAGAAGCATGGAAGGGTTAAATTCTGGACTGAAGTTCTAGGGGCCAAGAATCTCTGTAGTCATTTTTCTGGATCAAAAAAGATAAACAATTCAAGCTTATAAAATCTTTTCTGTACTCTCCGTACTAAATCCCAACATCCATATTATTGAAGACATTAATAGCTTAAAGATGCAACTTTAAGCATGATTCTCTTTTGATTTTTTCATTATCTGTCATCAAACTGTTGTCAATTTTTAGTGACCTCACAGATAGATTTTCTCCAGGATGAATGGTTTACCCCCATGGTCTTTCAGGTCTTCCAGGATTCACCTGTTGCCTCTGTAATTGAGACCATGGATATAAATTTGCAGCCTGTCAAGCCCAGTACAGATGAATCACCAAGATCATTACTAACTCTGAGGTTTCAAAGGGAAACTCTGTTTTTAATCAATGTTCTCATTTATCTCCTTTCAAGCTATCCAGCATCTTCCTGAATACAGGTATGACCTAGTTGCCCTTTCTGAATGTGAAGTGTCACCTTCTCTTGTTCTCTCTCTCTCTCTTTCACACACACACACACACACACACACACACACACACACTGATAAATTTCTTAATTGCATTGCCTTATGAGTTCCTGAAAATATTTCTGCTGTTTGCAATAATGTAGCTTTGTATGCAATTGGCTGAACAAACACAGTGAGTATAGCAGTCAAGTGCAACAATCTGCGAGCTTCCAATGCCTTATCAAAACTATAAATATTACTGCGAAAAGCATTTTCTAGCCATTGAAAAATTAATATTGAGTGTCCTTACTGACTCCAAAGATGTCTCAGTTCTGTATATACTTTCAAAATCATACCACTGAGAATAACAGCTAAGGTATGTTGCCGCCTGGTGTTTTCTTTATCAGCACCAAAAAAATCTCCTTATGCCCTCCATTACGTTATCTGGATAATATAAAGGAAAACAGATGAACTCTAAAAATAGAAGATGAAGATAAAGCAGCATTAGAACATGATACTCAAGAGAGAAAAAAGGAGAAGAGCTATAAGGAGAAAGCATGCATTTGAAACTGAAAAAAGGAGAAAAGAAAAAAGAAAACCTTCAACTGGTTTTGAAAAGAGCATAATATAATTTGCAGCCGAACCTTTAGAAGGAGCATGTCCATTTAGAGCAGTGGTTCTCAACCTGGGAGTCGGGACCCCTTTGGAGGGGTGTTGAATGACCATTTCACAGAGATCACCTAAGACCATAGGAAAAGACAAACTTCCTATGGTATTAGGAACTAAAGCTTCTATTCTGGCACCTTGGAGCATATTTTTACAATCTGAACAATCAGCTGTTTACATTGGGGTGACCTCTGACCTTCCTGCCAATCAGCTTAGAGCTCTGTTAGGAGAATTGGCGGTAGACTTATAGTTGGGGATCCCCACAACATGAAGAACTGTATTAAGGGGTTGTGGCATTAGAAAGTTTGAGAACTGGCTTAGAGGATCATCCATTAAAGTTTTTTTTCCCTCCATTCTTCCAAGAAAAGGGGATTACAAGATTCAACTTTGTTGTGAGCTGCCCCAAGTCTGCGGAGAGGGGCGGCATACAAATCAATAAATCAATCAATCAATCAATCAATCAATCAATCAATCAATCAATAGACATGTGAAATGAAGCAATTTTTCAAAAAGCAATAGCAATAGCATTTAGATGTATATATCACCTTTACAGTGCTTTACATCCCTCTCTAAGTGATTTACAGAATCAGAATATTTCCCCCAATAATTTGGATCCTCATTTTACGGATCTTGGAAGGATGGAAAGCTAAGTCAACCTTGAGCTGGTGAGATTCGAACTGCTGGCATTGACGGTAAGCAGAATTAGCCTGCAATACTGCATTCTAACCACTGCGCCACCAAAGCTCAAAAACCTAAGCAAAACCTTTTCTTTCTGGGTTTGTTATTATAAACAAAGAAACAAACAAAAAGCATGAAAGGAAAGAAACTCAGAATATGTGGACATGGGTTCCAAAATAGCAATAGCAGTTAGACTTATATACCGCTTCCTAGTGCTTTACAGCCCTCTCTAAGTGGTTTACAGAGTCATCATATTGCCCCCAACAATCTGGATCCTCATTTTACTGACCTCAGAAGGATGGAAGATTGAGTCAACCTTGAATATCATTTCTTTCCCTTTTTCACTCCTCTTTCTTCAATACATATATCCAATCATCCCCATTCCATGAACAAGGAGTTCCATTCAGACAAAAAATCCATTCAGACAAGACATATATGCACCCATCCAATCTTATAAGAACTTGGTCTTCTTCTTCCATGGTAACTTGGCCAAACATTGCTGGAAGTGCTGTGGGAAGAACTGCATTTATGGAAGCAACATTAATGCAGGCACAATATTTTCCATAAACCTTCCATCACTGTACGCTAAAGCTCTTCTTGGTTATATTTGCCATACTTGTATGTCAAGAATTGTGGATTTTTCAGGCTTGCAGATTGGATAAAAGAATGATCAAACACTTTTGGAAGACAGCTTCTATGCTTGATTTGCAACCATGAGTTGTTTGTATGGGTTGTTTGTCAATATCTGAATTGTCACTTTGACAAGGGAATAGGGAAGTAAAATATTTAATATAGCCAAGTGTGGGGCATTTTTTTTCTTTTTTATTGTGTACTCACCATTGCTAACATTGTGCAATGCATGTTTGTTTTTTGTTTGATCCATTTATTATCATTAAAAAAATGAAAATAAGTATATTCTGCAATCTATTGAGAAGGATTTGTTTATTTATTTGGGGGGAATTTAGGCAAGTACAATGGGCAGCATTTAAGATTTGTATTTTATATCTGAATTACCCATACTGTTTTATACTGGATAGTAAAACCATAAAAGCAATGCATATTTGTATTGTTTTCAGGTTATCGTTTCCATAATAATAATTGAACTATGAGGCTGAGCAACATATCATTCTATTGTGATTAAGAAATTTTAAAAGAAAACAAACCTTGTTTTTCAAAGAGTTGGAAAAACAAGCTTTTACAGCAAAATGATACAGTTCTTTGTCATCCCAAGTGTTGTAACCACCTAAAGCAAGCTTGTGAAGATTAAAACTGTAATGCTTGAAGACTTATTCCAATGAAAGCTCTTGAGAATCTGTTCCACTGTAGTTTAGGGTTATAGGCTGATTCAGTTGATGTCTGTTGTCTTTTCACAGCTAGCAGTGACCTGGAGCAATTCGGAATACATGTGTGCCAATCAAAACAAAACAAAACAAATCCTCCACGTATTTAAAATTCAAAAGACTATTTCTGAAGGGCAGTAGGAGAGAAGCATTTTCTGGTTTGAAATAGGGAATATAACATCTTCCGGGGGTAGGGGGGTATCTTTATTATTCAAAAAGATTTGCTTTCACGTTTATTCATTTCTTAAACTAGGTTTAGGAAACTTGATTAACATTGATGCGTGATGAAACTTGTTTTGTCCATTAGACCCAGAGGGGATACATAAGAAGCAATCCGCAAAGAATATTTAGTTACAAAGAGTTAGGGAATTGAAAATGATAGTCATAATTTCCAAACACTGTAAAACAATGGTAAGAAATTCTCATGGTTTTGTTCTTTAATAAGATTATCTATACCAAAACCCACGCTAGCTATTGGAAAACAACCTTGTCTGTATTGTTTTTTTCCTGCCCCTCAGCCCCTGAGATAATTACATGATCAGATTTAGTTAGGGTAAGAGGGAAAAAATGAAGGAATACTTAAGTTTTATTTGTAAACATTTCAATTAATCATTTAAGCTGCTGTTTATTCTTACTTAAGAATAATATTTAGAAGATAAACAGTACTTAACTCTTCACATATTAATTGTGACCAGGATTACCTTTGCACAATACTGGAAGCAAAAAAAGGTTCCCGGGATGAAATAATGATTAGTAAGATTTTAGAATGTGCTGAAATGGATGGGATGATGATGGAATTAAAAGAAAAAGAAGAATCGGACTATTACAGAATTTGGAATAGATTTTACAACTGGCTAGAAATTAGGAATCAAAGTAAGAAACAGAAAAAACTAAAACCCGAATGATAAAATATTCATGTCTTTATGAAACTATAGATTAAATTACTAATGGAAAAAAACATATACCAATTTAAATAGTGAAGTAGGAAATTAGTATATATATATATAGAGACATATATATATATATATATATATATATATATATATTAGTATATATATATATATTGACACGAAAAAAATTAGTATATATATATATATATTGACACGAAAAACTGTAAAATATATTGTATAGTGTTCTTAATGTTTATATTTGTACGTATTCTGTATTTGTTCGGTTTGATTTTTGTCTTATTTTTTACTTTTATTTATTTTTCTTTGTCTTGTTTTGTTTTTGTATTTTTGTATTTGTGTTTTTTAACATAGGAAAATTAATAAAGACTGTTTATTTAAAAAAAAGAATAACATTTAGAATGTGTCACATTTTTACAACCACAGTTGAGCCCAAAAATTTATGTTGCTAAGTGAGATATTTGTTAAGTGAGTTTTGCCCCTTGTTAAGTATTTGTTAAAATACTTGTTAAGTATTTTATGACCGTTCTTGCAAAAATTGTTGAGGGAATCACTGCAAGTTGTTAAATTAGATAAATTGGTTGTTAAGTGAATCTGCTTTGTCAAAAGGTCACTAACAGTGATGAAATGACTCTGGGACACCTCAAACGTCATAATTATGAGCCAAATGTCTGAATTTTGATTGTATGATCATAGAAATGCTGCAACAATCATAAATGTGAAAAAATGATCATGAGTTGCTTTTTTCATTTTCTTTATAACTTCGAATGGTCTTTAAATTGTACGTAAGTCGAGAAATATCTGTACTGCTATTAAACATTGATTAAGTGTCTTAAAATTTGATTGTGGATCAGTAAAGTCAATTTGACAAACTGGATGCCAGTGGCTATCCATCCTACTTTCTATCTGTGAAGTCCTGCACTGCTGTTGGAAAGATCCCGAAGGGCTCAAGGTTGAATCTGCCTTCCATCGTTTTGAGGAAGGTAAAATGAGGACCCAGACTGTTGGGAGAAATATATTGCTGGAAGAATTAGTTTGAGATGGAAGGTCACAGACTCCAGCAAAATATCCTTTAGAATTTCCTAATTGACTGCTGGACACTCTTTTTAGGTATAAAACCAAGTCCCAAGAGTTTCTGCTGGAGATCACAGCATGACATTTTATCATGTTTAATGCAAGCATTGCAGTTCACTGTTCTCTTTCATCACTGAACAGAATATTATGTTCTGAAAGAAGTCACCTTCTGCTTAATGGTGTGAATGAATTAATACGCACATCAGTTGGAGGAGAGGAAAAACAGATGTGTAAGAAGCAACATAATGTGAATTTTCTGCATTTGAGAAATCCATTAACAGAGTTATGGCATGGGGAAAAAAGATGTCATTTTACATCTTTATTTAATGTAACTGCTATGATTGTAAAACTTTAAAAAATAATGGTGCCCTATAGACACAAGGACAGTTTTTCCCCGAATGCCATCACTCTGCTAAACAACTAATTCTCACAACACTGTCAAACTATTTACTAAGACCGTATTACTATTATTCTTCTCATCCTTCCTATTACCTATCCCCTATCATTTACGACTGTAACCTTGTTGCTACCGGTTCATGCACGCATATGCATGCGCAACTCTTCTGCACAAGCGCAGAAGTGTCCCAGGTGGGTGGAATGTCCTGGGTGAGGGGGCGGAGCCTCCCATCGCCACTGCTGCTGGTTTTCAGAACTGGTCCAAACTGGGAGAAACCTACTACTGGTAATGATTGATTTTGAGATTCAGGGTTTTATAATAGAGGCCAACAAATATTTTCAAGAAAGGCTTTCATAATGATTTCCTACCAAGAAGTACATTGGTTTGGATTTCACTTTTAAAAGTAGTCTTCTGGTGTGTACCTGCTACTCAAAGCTTCATGATGTGCCCAAGTCTAATCTGCTAACAGATCTTCATCCAAACCATTCATGAAATTGAATTGTTGGTATTTTAAAGCAATTGCTTTGTTCCACCACACTAAGCATTTATAGTGTCAGCAAATCTGCAGATGTTGCTTGTATCTCTATGATTTATATTGTTTTGTTTCCTAGTATGATTTGATTGCTTATTTAGTAACCTATGACTATAACTAAGTGTTATATCTTATGAATATATTAGTACCTAGGAAGGTCAAACATGTAACTAAAATCTTTGAGATTCTCTAAAGGGAAAGACTCCTCCCCCTTCACAGCATTTAGAGATCTCTAGATTTGATCCACACACACCACCACCACAATCTAAGAATTCTGTATCAAAATTGGCGGCTGCGTTTTTCATGTACTCTGCCCCAAATTAAAATTATATTCATATTCATTTAGCTCAACAACAAAACAACAACAGAGTTGGAAAGGACCTTGGAGTCTTCTAGTCCAACCCCCTGCAGGAAATGCTACACTACTTCAGACAGATAGTTATCCAACATCATCTTAAAAACTTCCAGTGTTGGAGCATTCACAACTTCTGGAGGCAAGCTGTTCCACTGATAAGCTCAGTGTTCTATTTCCAACAATGGCCAAGAACACATGACTAAGAATGCAGACAGGCCATGCAACAAGCTGGCAACCTTCCCCAACCTGTTTAGTTCCAGCATTCTCCAGATCAGGAATATAAGATAAAGTGGCAGATGGCTATCCAACTTAATAGGAAGCAATACAAAGCCCATTTCAATAAAGACCCCCATCTCTAAATATTTAATGTATTCTCTCTCAATATTTAAATAAGCTCATTCAACAAGACAGTCAATATTGACAAAAAATTTCTACTACAAAACAGGCTATTAATTCTACTTTTCTTTAAATGCTTGTGGCGCATTAATATGCAGTCATTAGTAATGTACAAGGGTGCTGCTGGAGTGATGGGAGGGATAAGGGGGAGGTACAGCATATATAACAGCCTGGAACTGTTTTATTGTTTTATTGGAGTCAGCAAAACAAAGTTTTCTTCTTTAAGGCTTGAACATTCATGCAATCAGCAGACCGGCAGAAGGATGGGGCTACCGGAAAATTAATCTTATAAAATGGTCAGAGCAGAGGTTCCTATTGGTGCAATCAGGTACATCACTCCAGTAGTGGTCCGCCAATTGCACAATTTGCCCGTGACGCTCTGATGCTGTCTTTGTTGGTCTGTGTGTGGTGCCATCGTTTTCCCCTAATTTTCGGTGATTTGTTTTGGTCTCTGAGCATACACAGAAGAAAAACCGTCCCTCTGCACATACACGGAAGCAAAATCATGTGTTTGCATAGCAAGCAGCACACTGGTAGGGTGGTAAGGGGAGCCCACTCCTGGGGCAGAGGAAACAAAACTCCCGTTAAATGTGTAACTAGGTTCAAACAGAGGAATTAACATGAGTCAAACTAGAAAACAATAACCATTCCAATAGGTGTTTCTAATTATTATTATTATTAATAATAATAATAATAATAATAAATTATTATTATTATTATTATTATTATTATTATTATTATTAATTAGATTTGTATGCCGCCCCTCTCCGAAAACTCGGGGCGGCCAAAATACTTCTATCTTGCAACATTAGAAGTAGAAGTAAAAAATATTATTATTTATTATTATTTATTTGATTTGTATGCTGCCCCTCTCCGAAGACTCGGGGCGGCATACAAATACTTATCTTGCAACATTCCTTTCCTTTCCCCTTTCCAGGGGAACAGTCCTATATGCCGTCCCAGTGGGAAAAATGGAGGTGCTCATGCATCTCTGCTCCCCAACACATGCACACAAGCACCTATGTGAGATTCGGCTTCTGTGAAAAAAAATCTTGTGCAAAGATGCTCGTGCGCTTGAGATGCTCATGTGTTGGAGCCGCCCCAAGTCTTCAAATCTAATAAATAATAATAAATAATAAATAATAATAATAACTTTATCCATTTTTAGCTCTTTTTTTGCTTTCGGCACGCGAAGAAGCAAAGAAATAACTGAAAATAGGTAAAATCTCATGTGCACGAATATCCTTGTGTGAGATTTTGCTTCCTGCACATATGCAGAAGCCAAATTTCATGTGTCGTGTGCATGGACATGGATCAGCTGCTCACACACCCTTGCCGGTCATCAGGAGTGCACCAATAGCACTGGCGAAAAGGAGCCCTTCACTGACCTTTTCCTTTCCCTTTTCCCCTTTCCCATCTTTTCTTCTTTTCTTTTCTTTTCTTCCCTTCCCCTCCCTTCCCATCCTTCCTTCCTTCCCACCTTCCCACCTTCCTTCTTTCCTTCTTTCCTTTCTTCCTTCCTTCCTTCCTTCCTTCCCACCTTCCCACCTTCCCACCTTCCCTCCTTCCTTCCTTCCTTCCTTCCTTTTGTCATCTGAATCTTGCCTCTTGCCTTAATTATGAAATGAAAATAATTTAACTATGCAAACCAAAAAAGCCAAGAAAGTAGACTCCTGCCTAGAAAAGAATTAATTAAAAATCTATGTTTTGGACAAAGATTCTCTATCGATATTGAATCAGTCCTTAAAATGCCCTGCAGCAATTTAGTTCTCTCTGATATTGACATAGATGATGTATCTTCATGGAGGTTAATAATTTCAGAAGTACTTACACTCAGAATACTTAAATAATAATTTTAATATTGTGAGAATGTGGGTCACAAGAATCCTTTGGCTCAGATAATCTTGCTGATTTTTCCATAGATTGATGAGGAATGAGAGAAGAAGCAAAGCGTTAGTATTAAATTTAAATGGTAATCGGAAAACAGTTCATTAAAAAGATAAATATAGAGCTGAAGAACTCTGAGTTAATGAAAGTGGATCACCTCAACAAAGCAGATTTATAAATTGAAACAAGAACCCAAATCAGGGTAGAGAACTGAATCAACCCTTTGCGCTTCCCATTGCTTCTGGGTCACCATATAGGCACTTCTGTGCATGGGGAAGACTGATGGGGAGGACTGAATAGTATAATTGGGTCTCTGACCTCAAGAGGAATACAGAATAATAGAATTGGGAGAGGCCTTGAAGGTTTTCTAGTCCAAGCTTTGCTCAAGTAGGAGACACTATAACTTTTTGAGTCTTCGGAGAGGGGCGGCATACAAATCTAATAAATTATTATTATTATTATTTTCAGAAATTGGCTGTCCAATCCTCTTTTTAAAAACCTCCAGTGATGGAGCACCCATAACTTCTGGAATGAAGCCATTCCACTAATTAATTGTTCTCATTATCAAGAAATTTCTTCTTAATTCTAGGTTGCATCTCTCTTTGACAATCTTCTATCCATTGCTTTTTATCCTGTCCTCAGCTCTTTTGAAAAATAGATTGCTCTACTCTTCTCTCTGGCAATCCTTCAAATACAAGAAGACTTCTATCATATAATTCCTAGTCCTTCTGCCTATTGAAGAAGGTTCATCATATACTTTACCCTCCAATCCCTTAACCATCCTTGTTACTCGTCTCTACAGGGAATAAGACAAGGAATAAATTTAATTAATTCATTAAACTGTGTGCCAAAAAAGTTCTTCTGATGTGTCAAGACTACTATTCTTTGGGTCTTCATTCACTTTCTCAATTCTCACCATTATCGTAGGGCCAAGATTAAAGTTGGTCTTCCTTGTGTTAATGTTTATATCTATGGTGGTCCTTTTAGTGCTGTTGGGGGATTCAGCTCATCTTTTAGCAATCTGAGTAAGACTAGAACAAACCTTACTTTTAAATTTTGATTAATCAGAATAGGCTTAAGTCTTTGACAGCATGTACTAGCATTTATATGTACTAGATCAATTCACAGCTTTTATACTTTATACTGACCATCCTGGAACTTCACACAGGCAGTGATTAGAGGTAGCAACAGGAGAAATCAATTAGCATTCTTCTAGATTATGCAAGTGTAGCAAACCAAGAAAAGAAATGGAAAACTGTTCTCCTTTTAAACTATTTCTGAAATGAATTAAGTTTAAGTTGGTTAAATTGTGGGGAGCTTTACTATCCCTCCCAAATCTCTCCAGAAGCTATGAATGCTCCAAAACTGAAAGTTTTTAAGATGTTGGATAACCATTTGTCTAAAGTGGTGTAGGGTTTCTTGCCTAAGCAGGGGGTTTGTCTCAGATTGGTCTAACACCTGGCAACTTCAAATATCAACCAACAAATGCTCTACCCTCCACATCAGCAAAAAGAACCCGAGCCTCGTATATAAATTGAATAAACAAAATCTCACAGCCAACCCCCACTCAGTAAAAGACCTTGGAATTCTAATATCAAATGACCTAAGTGCTAAAGCCCACTGCAACAATATCGCCAAAAAGGCTTCTAGAGTTGTAAACCTGATCCTACGCAGCTTCTGCTCCGGCAATCTCACACTACTCACCAGAGCCTACAAAACTTTTGCCAGACCCATCCTTGAATACAGCTCATCTGTCTGGAATCCATACCACATCTCGGACATCAACACCCTCGAAAATGTCTAAAGATACTTCACCAGAAGAGCCCTTCACTCCTCCACTCGAAACAGAATACCCTACAAAAATAGACTAACAATACTGGGTCTAGAAAGCTTAGAACTACGACGCCTAAAACACGATCTAAGTATTGCACACAAGATGATATGCTGCAATGTCCTACCTGTCAAGGACTACTTCAGCTTCAACTGCAACAACACAAGAGCACGCAACAGATTCAAACTTAATGTTAACCGTTCAAAACTTGACTGTAAAAAATATGACTTTAACAGAGTTGTCGAAGCGTGGAACTCATTACCGGACTCAGTAGTGTCAACCCCTAACCCCCAACATTTTCCCCTTAGACTATCCACGATTGACCTCTCCAGGTTCCTAAAAGGTCAATAAGGGGTGTACATAAGTGCACCAGTGTGCTTTTCGTCTCTCCTTTATCTCATATATCTTTTCTTCCTTTCATATATCTTCTCCTCTATTTTTATATCTTTTCTTCTATCCTTTTCTTTATGTATATATTACTACATGTCTATTCTCTTCAATATGTATTGTGTACTGGATAAATAAATAAATGAATGAATGAATGAGTGAGTGAATGAATGAATGAATAAACAAACAAACAAACAAACAAACCTCCAAAATCCCTTCCAACTTTGTTATTCTATTCTATCCATTTAACAACTGCAATAATTTGCTTTACAACTGTGGCAAAAAAGGTCAAAAATAGATTTAAAAAATTCTATTGTCTAGCAATAGAAAATTTTAATAGAGATCAAGAATTTCCTGTATATATTTATGGTTTAAGTGAATATTCTCCAAATTCAAAAGTATAATCTGATCAATGGTTAATCTCTGCCTTTAAGGCCCAAATCAAGCTTGTACTAATCATAGAACTGCCTGCATGGCCTGCATATTTTCTTGCTAACTCCAGGATGTAGAGATCCCACTTAAACAGTTTCAGTGTCCCAACTCTATTATTGATGCCAACAGAAATTCTGATATTGCTAAGGAAAAAAAGCACCCATGTCTTTGGATCAAAACATGAAATTGAAATAGTCTTCCTGAGTTTCTCATTTCAAAATAAAGTCTATAAAGTTTGTAATGTAATGCCTTTCATTTGTATAAAGCAATGCAATGATATATGCTGCGGTATAAAACAAATGTCTTTGAAAAAGGAATCATGTGAAATCACAGGCACAAAGAGAACAGATACAGTACATAAATTAATTTTTATAGATTATCTCTTCTTCTTCGACCTCCTTGCAAACACAAGGGAAGTGAATTATATGAGCAATAATTTTACTTATGAATATAACCAATTTTAAATTAAAAAAACCTTACATGGGTAGACTTGAATGTATGTAGAAAATTTATATTTGGTTTTTATTAGATGACACTATCAATCTTTGTACATCAAATATCCTGACATCCAGTTGAGGTCCAGAAACTTTTTGTACAAAGAATCTGGGTAAAGAATATTGTTCTTTACTAGATAAACCATTTTAGTTTAAATTGTTCGGAACTGTTTATGGTCAAAGACAAGTAACACAGAACTAATAACAAATTAGTGATGATTGATACATAAAAGTTCCTTATATCATGTCAGTTCCATGCGCCATCTAATCTATCACTGACAATGACTCCTCAAAGCCTTTGGCAAATTTCCCAATAGCGCTACTGATTTTTTAAAAAATTGGAGATGGCGAGGATAGAAGATAGGACTTATTGCATGAAACAGCTATAGCTTGACTAGTTTGAAGTATTAAGCTACAATTAAAGGAAAGGGGAGAACATGAGAAGGGATACATGAAGACACACATGAATGGAAGTCATTCAATAGATCCCAGTCAGTAGCATGTACAACTTATGTACTACTACTCAAGAAGTGGTATACTATTTGTTTGTTTGCTTGTTTGTTTGTTTATTGTTTATTATTGGTTAGACACAAATCTATGTTCTGATGAACAATTCTGACTACAATTGAAGTTGAAAAACATGTGTGTTAATTTAAATAAAAATGCAAAAAATGTTAAGTGTAGCAACCAAAGTGAATGCATGATCATCCCTTAATTATTAAACAAGATGGCCAAGAAGTGGCAACACTATCTGGAATAGGTTTTTGTAAAAGAATAGACCCCTGGAGAAGGTATGAGAGAGAATTATTAAAGAGGTATATGGAAAACAGTTTGTATAGTCCTAAAATTGAAGGAAGTGTGAAAAAGAAATTCAAAGTAAACATACTTTGATTTTGCTGAATATAAGATGAGATAAAGAGAAACCTGGACAGGTTTTCAAGTTTCTCTTATTCCTGGAATCTATTTCTTGACTTGACCTACTTCAAGGGCTGTCATCAATCCTGAAAGCCCCATTACTCTCTCATCAGAGACACATCAAAATCTGTTTCACATACTACATTTTGACGATGAATCCTCAAGGTTGTCCATAGAACAAGTTGCCAAGATATTGCTACAACATCAATAGCAAATTGATTTAAAAGCAACAACTGGCATTGCTTGTGGCAGGTGAACACCAAGCATTTTCTACAGATAGGACCAAAGTAACCTTTGCTCTTAATCTGATAAAAGAAAGGCATCTAGATGGACCATTCTTGGACATTTTCCAGAATTTTAGAGCAAGCTGAGAGGGTAGGAGAGTCAGTCCGTTGTCCATTGTCCTTGATTACATACCTAGCCTGTCTCCAAAGGCAGAAGAAGAGACTACGGTAGTTCTGATGGGAAGGTGATGCAAAGAAATTT